>NC_056729.1:1020870422-1021156296 GCF_019279795.1 Protopterus annectens
GAATGTGATTTAGATATTTTTGTCTTTTACAGATGTTACTAAAATTGACTTTGAACATTTCTTATATTACTTCTTTGGATCTGGAAAGTTATAGAGGGAAGTAGCTGGGCTCATCTATTAATTCTTCAGAAATAACTTATTTGGGCAAATCCAGTTTTAGTTTAAAGACACATTGGTTGATATTGAGTAAAGGGAATTCACAAAAATAATTTGGAGTATGTTAGGTAACTTCTTATGAATGCTCCATCACATAGCACCATTTCCTACAATGCTACATACCAGGTCAACTTTCATTATGTATGTTTTACTAAAACAAATTCCGAAAAATCTGGGGACCACTTAATTAGGTGTTAAGCTAAGGAATTTGGAATACAGAAGTGTAATATCCAAGTATGAATGTTGAGTAGCCTACTATATTAGTATTGTAAACAAATGTAGAACATGTTTTCAGCCTTCCATAGAGACATACCCACAAGAAAAACATTACTTTTCTATTAGGCTATTACAGTTTCATTAAAAGGGAAATATTTATTAGATTAAAATGTTAGCATAGTCATCTAGAGTTTCATGATATAATATTAAGTTACAATATTTCATAGAGGATACAGCTGAATATGTATTGCATATCTTTCCCCAAATGCCACAGTAATGTAATATTTGCTTAAATCTCTTGCTGCTACCAGCTCATTTATTCTATTGTATATGACTTTAATTTGTGCATATGCTGCTACTACTGCCTTCTTGTGTATTACATAGCTTAATACTATCATTTGCTGCCACATGGTCTAGGTCTTACCTGAAAAGGGTCTTCAGACTAGACCACCCACCTGGTTAACAATTGCAAAATAAATAAAATAAGTAAATAAATTAGTTCAACTATGACAGCTGCACCTGTGCAATAGGTAATATGCACTTTATAAAGTATATTGAGCAGTATAACAACTGAGTCTTCGCACATCTGCTGCAGAAGGGTAAAAGTGTAATATGGGGAACTGTAATCAGGATAAACCCTAATGATGGACACACCAATATAGTTCTGTAAGAAACTGGAATTGGGGGAGTGCAACTGCATATTCATCAGAACATTATAAGTTGTTTTATCATGCCTCATAATAAAAGAAAATCTCTGATCTTCAAATAGTGCATAGTGCACATTATTCTATTCTCTGTATCCTTCATTGGCTATCATCTATACACTCATATGAAACGCTGTCAGTAAAAATACAAGATTTGCATTGCTTGTCAAATATACCAGAGTTGCTGAAGTTATGGCTTCTTTTCCATACAAAAGATAATAAGACTATACATTTCATTACTGTGCTTACCATCCCTTATGGTTGTGACACGACAATGTTTGTTTGCTTGCTTGTTTGTTAAGTGGGTAGTTAGGTTGGTTCAGGGAATCTTTTCCATCATGACCATCTCATAATGGCAGAGCAAAGGTTTGAAAGAAAATATTATCAGAGACGTAAGTAAAAAATAAAGACTTTTGCAGGGTAAATAAAGTAATAATGTAGGGTTAAGTAAGTTAAGAACTAGCAATCATGCATTCAGTAAAGAAAAACTCATACAGTAAATGTTAGCATGCTAACAATCAGATGCTAAGAAAAAAGCTCATACTCTCTACAATATTATAAGCCAGCAGTGATGCATGCATTAAAGAAAAAAGTGCCTTTCTACAGAATTATGGTGAATAACAGTTTACACTTTATCTAACAGTTTACACTTTATCTAATAACAGTTTACACTTTATCTAATAACAGTTTACTTTTTATCTAAATATTCACAAAGAGGTAAATCATTTATATTTAAAAGAAGGCAGACATTTGGTAGTTATGGAGACCGATGAGATCGTTGAAGTGCTTACTATCCATTGTCTAGAAAACATAAACATTTGTACTCTTCTTTTAGATATTTTAAAAACTGTTTTTACATTGATTCTATTAGATCATAGAAATACATTACAAATACAGATATGTTAAAACTATTTAAATAATTGATGAGAACAAACTGAAGTTATCTTCTTGAAATCCTAATCTCCACTCCAACATCATTAATTTTGTTGCTGTATAAGCAAAACTTTCCTTACCGATTCTGCTTGAATGGATGACTCATAAACAACTTCAACATCTTTATTTTCATTGTAACCAGTTTTCTAGTACTTAGATGAAATATTATTTATTAGTCATACTTTGGAATTATTAGACATAAAGATTTCATTCTTGTAGATTTTCCTTTTCTGTTATCAGTCCTTTTAGCTTATGGCATTTGATTATGTAAGCTGGTATAACTTCTAATGCATTTCCTTAGAACTAAGAGTTACAAGGTGTAACACTCAAAAAACAAATGTTCTTGTCATTGGAGCTCAATGGTGAGACACATGGATGTCCCACAAACCAGGTTAGACAAAGAAAAAGTTACACTCAGCTGCCTGTCCAGTGCCAGGAGTCACCAAATAATGCATGCACTCAGGTCTCTCAGCAATAAGTACCGTTATGACTCTGTCATAGCTCATGTTGCTGTGAATAACCTTAGACATACCTCATTGGACTATATGAAGAGAGACATGGCCAAGCTCTCTGGGTTTGTGTCCCAGACAGGTATGTCCCTAGCCTTGAGCAGCATACTACCCTCACCTAGAATGATGCCACAGTTGTTGTTGTGTCTTTCGGCTTTTCCCGGTTAGGGGTCGCCACAGCGGAACTCTGGTCCGCTAATGATTGGCAGTAGATTTTTACATGCCGAGTTGCCGGCCCTTGTGGCACAACCTTCATGAAGGTATGCCCATTCACGCATGTCTCCACACAGAAGACGCTCTAGCTGAGAATCGAACAGGACAACGTCTTACTGTGAGGCAGCAACACTACCACAGCACCACCACCGCATAAACAAAAAATGATCAATTTCAATAACTTTTTTAATTTTTGGTGTCATTCCTAGAGGATCCAGTTTCTGTCTGCCTAGGAAGCCATGGTTGACAAACCTCATTGCTTTGCCAGAGATGGTTTGTGCCTGGCACCCCCAGGCTTTTAGCTGCTGGCAAAGGCTCTTGCCTCTCCCAGAGTGCCTTTTTAGGTAAGGTCTCAAAAACAGCATAACCAGTTAGAACAAAATAAGGGTCGTGCTGCTAAATGCTAGGAGCTTAAACCAAAACTGTACTCCCTGGAAGCACTTCTACCGTTAGAAGATGTAGCTGTCTGTGCAGTCACAGAAACCTGGTTTAAGGCCTCAGAGAATACTCCAGCCCTGCAAGGCTACAATACCTCTCACATCTTTAGACTGCAAAATGAACATGTGAAAACCAAAGGAGGCAGTGCTTCAGTCTTTATTAGAGATAAATTCAACTCACATCTAGTTAGACTGGACAACTCCATGGGGTTGCTCTAGGTCGAGGTTACGGTGGATAAGACCCCCACTAAAGTCCTATCTAGTTATAGATCCCCCTCCATGGGTCATGACATCCATGAAGCCTACTTATCCAAGCTGAAGGCAATCCAAATTTTACCAAACACACTGATTATGGGTGATTTCAATTATCCCTCCATCAGCTGAGAAACCTACTCTAGCCAAAACTCCCTAGCACAAACATTCCTTGACTTTGTGAATTCAAATGCCCTGGAGCAAATTGTCCATACCCCAACAAGAGGAACAAACATTCTAGATCTGGTCCTCACCAACATGTCAAACAGGTGCACTGCTGCAACTGTTGGACCCTCATTAGTTAAAACTGACCACAAACGATTCACCTTCAAACTGACAGTAACACCAGAACTCAGAAAAGGTGAAATCAGACTAAAAAACTTCACCAAGGCAAACTATACCCTCCTAGGTGAAGGTATAAATGCATTCCAAGCCCCACACTAAGCTGGAAGTCGTAACTACACCAAAGCTTACTCTAAAACCCTGTACAATCATTTACATAAGTGTATAAACTTGTCTGTACCAGATAGAATCAAAGCTAGAGCCTCAAGTATAATCAAGCTGCCATGGTGGACTTCCAGCATCAACAAGCTCTACAATAAATACAAAAAGTTGCTGTCCAAGAAAACAATGACAAGGACCCAGCAATGGAAAAGCATGCTCCTCAGCCTTAACAGGCAAATAAGATAACTTGTCAAATCCTCCAAGAGCGCCTTTGAGAGAAACCTAGCAAGTACTGCCAATGATAACCCTAAGGCCTTTTACAGCTATGTATGTAACCTAAAGCATAGGACCCAAGCATGTACAGAACTGGTGGCCAACAGTATCACACACACTGACCCCACAGAGATAGCAAACGTGCTAGCGGATAGGTTTGGTAAAAAATTCACTCCCTTATCCCCTCCTAACTTACAACAAACCTTCCCCCAATCTTCCCCCCCACCTTATATATCTGATGAGCAGGTCCTCAAAGCCCTGTCCAATGCAATGAACACGGCCTATATGGGGCCAGATGACATCTTTGGCTGTCTTCTAAACAGCCTAAAACATGAACTAGTTCACCACTAAGTACCCTTTTCAATCATAACCTAACCACAGGTTAGCCCAACAGCTACAGTTATTCCCTTCCACAAAGGTGTCCTAGCAACAAACCTGGGGAATTACAGACCCAAATGTCTGACCAGCCACATCTGTAAGGCCATGGAAATTATCAGTATGGACCTCATAAATAAAGACATAGGTGACTTCCAAACCCTGGACCCTACCCAATTTAGCTTTATGAAGAGAAGATCCTGCCTGTTAAATCTGGTGGATTTCTTTGAAATTGTGATCAAGGCCAGTGGTGAGGGCAAATCTGTGCACACAGCATACCTCAACTTGACAAAGTCGTTCGACACAATCCCACATTCAGGTATTACTGATAAACTTAGCAAACTGAATGTAAATCCCTTCATTTCAAGATGGGTTGCCAACTGGCTCACAAACTGGACACACACTATCAAAGTAGGTGACTCCACATCAACCAGCAGACCTGTTACCAGTGGGGTGCCACAGGGGTCAGTGCTGGGCCCCCTACTGTTTGGTATATGCTTCAAGTTCAGGTCAAAACTAAAGGGTTGCGGCTGACCAAGTTTGCTGACGACTGCAAACTAGGTGCAATTATTAAATCCCCAAATTATGTCAGTATACTCCAAGATGGTCTCACACAGACTAATGACTGGTGTATTAGTCATGGTCTCAAACTGAATGCAAATAAATGCTCCCTTCAGCACAAACAATGTACCTTCACACTATTAAATTAATAACAGTATCCTAAGTACTCATGAAGTGTTAAGGGACCTGGGATCACAAATTGACCACAACCTTAACTTTGACACCATGTGTCTACTATTGTAAGGAAAGTTTTCCACATAGCTCACTTGATTAGTAAAGGCATCATCTCAATAGCAAAAGAAGTTATAACTCCCCCCCCATACTCGGCACTTATCCAGCCCATAATTGAGTATACCGCTCCATTTGGTATGTACCATACTAAGCACCTACAACAATTGGAGAGACCTCAGATGTTCCTAACAAAGAAGATCAAGGGCCTCCAGCATGTGCCTTACATGGACCAAGTAAAATCCCTGTTACTATACTCCGTATCATATAGACTTCTTAGGGGAGACTTATGACTGGTCTCCAGAGCAATCCAAGGCCCAAACCTAATGAATTTACTGCATATCCATAAATCAAACAGGTCTAGGGCCACTCATTCCAGGGACTTAAATATTTCTTACAACTTTAATAGAACATGCTGGAGGGACAGATTTATCTCCCAGCAACTGCCATGTCTTTGGAACAGGCTACCAATTCATGTGAAACAGAGCACCTCTATGACACTGTTCAAAAGGAACCTGGACGAGTAGATGGAGCACCATAAATTCTTACTGGGGATAGCACCCACAACTCTCCTGGACATGGGCAGTCATCAATAAATGCAATCTTGGGTATTGACTAGTACCTCTATGGCATTACATTGGGTTGAAACAGCTAGGCTTAAAATTACCTCCAGGTTGATAGTCTAGTAATCTCCTATGAGCCTATAATCCTATGAATATATTTTACATAATGATAAATTAAAAAATTAGAAATAAATAAATTGATGTTATGGGATTCTTTAACATGTTTATATAAATATATGTGTATGTGTGTGTGTGTGTGTGTGTGTGTGTGTGTGTGTGTGTGTGTGTGTGTGTGTGTGTGTGTGTGTGTGTGTGTGTGTAGAGAGATATAGATATACGTAAATCTCAAATGACACAAATGCCAAATGCAAAATGTCAAACCCATTTGTCCAAACCACAAAACAACAAATCAGTGAAATGGTCTCTACCCTTAGATGGGGGGGGGGGGGGGGTACAAGTAATTTTCCTGCAGAGTTTAGTGGTTTACTAAATGAGATTACTTCAGATTTATTCAATTAATTCTATATCAATGAGATGCCATCCAATATATTTCAATATATCCATACGCAAACTTAATAAATGGGATAAACATTTACTAGAAATTTAACACAACTTAAATTTTTCAAAAAAAAAAGTGCAAGAGGGGATATTTATACTATACTTGCTACAGTATTTTTATGAAACCAAAATATTAAACATTTCTTCAACATAAAGCATATGAAAGCTTAGAAAAGTAGCTTTTCCCGAACTTTAAAAGGTGTGAAAAGACTAGTAAGAATGCTAAAATTCTATATTAAATAAAATCATCTGCAAGATTTTTCAAGTCTGATCGATAACAGATTGAAAAACAATGCTGAAGAAATATTAGATGATTATAAACTTCACTTTGATATAAGAAACATCAAATATTATTGATAATATTAGCAAATCATCTGACCAATGATAATGTTTCACAAAATATATTAAGATGTTATAAAGAACAGAGCAAGCATTTAAAAAGAATAAGAACACTCCTAACTTGGGTGCCTTATACCTAGAAAACAATAAACTATTTCTTCAATAGACTTTTTTTAATTTTACATGAATTATTTAATGCTATTACTTTAAAAAAAACTCCTTCATGGAGGTATTCTAATATAAATCCCATTTTGGAACAAGATAAAGACCTCAGAGAGTGCCATTTATATAGACCCATATCTTTATTGAGTATAGACCATAAACTTATTATGCTGATTATAGTTATTAGAATCAAAACACTAATCCCCGGGATTCATGAAGCTCAGTGCAAGGCCGGCGTTAGGCTTGCGCTGACCGTGTGGTGTGAAGATGGTGCAGTAGCGCCAAATGCATATTAATGAAGGAGCGATGCCGCCACAGCCACGTGCATAGGAAAGGAGCGCGAGTGCATAGGGCATGTCGAAATGACGCACGGAGGCATGGAAATGTCAGCTGTCGACGTGCAACCTAAAATGCTTGCATATAACAATTTGCAAGCAATAGTAATCACATCTGTCAGTGTCCGTGGATACTGAAACGTATGCAAAGCATGCAAGACAGTTCCTGCGAACACAAAATGAAGAAGCAAACACAAATGCACGGTAGGGAATAACGAGTCCCTATCCCTCGAACAAATGACACTGAAAACCATGTGTCCATAATCCAACGCAGTGTAGACAGTTATACCAAGTGGAAGTGAAACGCATCATATGTTAGCGCGCTGCCAATAGGTACGTCCAGCCCAATGGTCAGGGTCACCAGCTGACCCATATTGTGAGGGAGGGTACACAGCTGGGCAGATTTGTCCATAACAAAAAACATGATAAATGTAAATATCTAGCGACCGTATGACCGAATTATATCCTACAACGCATGTAATAGTCACATGTGACAGGAAATAGAATAAGCATGTAAATGAAACAGAAGGAGCATATAAACTGCTAGAACAATAAGGCAACATGTAGGCTGAAAGGAACAGTATTATACATAGCGTTGACTGTGGGTACGTGTTGTTCAGTACAATCGGATATGTGTCTGGAATATATCCCATCCTGGACATAGGAAAAGGTGGCATCCTACCAAAGATTAGAACAGTCGGCCAAAATCCACACATCTGCGGTCCAAGCCGAACTTGTCAGGATGTGTCACAGTTGAACGGGTATTACCCGGGTATACCAACATTGCCATGAAAGTTAAGCATGGGCGTGTACCTATGTTCTTGAGGTATAGCATGTGGAAGGTCAAACATGGCAGGGTAGTCCACACAACCATACAGGTACCTGACATATGTAGAGTATGCAATGTTTTACCTTGACCGTGTCATGGGCCATCAACCAAAGCAGTGATGGATCGAGTGTCAGGAATATGTGTGTGGGGGGGGGGGGTAATGGTATAATCCTCAAAGGCGAGACTGTGTCGTATGCAGAATAGGTGAACTGGAGGTGTATGAGGGAGCAGCGGGTGAAGCAGAAAGAAACACAAAAACATGTATACACATCTGCAATGCAACCAGACAGGCCATACTGTAGAACACAATCCCACAAACATATGAATATTAAAATGTGCGATACAAATGTACAGAAATGTCACCGGCACATACCCACAGATTTGTCCTGATGGAACTGGCCATATCAAATGCAACACACCTGGATGCATAATGGACTACCCAGCATCCCTTCCACAGCACACAACCCACCCCCATACCTGAACGTCCACCAAATCCAGCCATACTTGGCCTACTAGTTTGGCGCAGCCACATCTACACATAGTGACCACTACGCATATGTAGTAGGTAGTGTCACCCTAGGCAGTTTCAGGATTTTAAACTATGTATCCCTTGCATGTAAAACCACCAGCACATTTTCGTAATGCCAGAAGAATGGTCGGTATCGGTCTTGTTAAATTTTTGGATATCCTTCGTGGGATAAGTAACCTGTGTAAACATTAGAATGGGTATCAAGACATGATGTCCAGTCCTGTAGACATCTGGACACAAGTTGGAATGTGCAGTAGTGGTGCACGAGACTGTCCAGCCCTAGATGGTCATGCAGAACCTACTACCCAGGATCAAACACCTGCCCGTGACGCACGTGTCCCGACACGAATAAGCGAGAGAATATATTGCACACATTCGCATAGTGGCACATGGAATAAAGGTGATGAAGGGACTGACTTAAACAGGATACCCCATGATCCACTGTGTGAGGGACAATTACTGTGTGTGTAGGTGTGACCTGACCAACAATGATACAATGCCAAATGTCCTGTGATTGTAGGAAATAACTATGTACCATACTGCATGTAACAGTTGCCTAAAGCGGTCACGTCAGGATAGCATAAACGTAATTCGTACAAGGAACAGGCAAACAACAAAAATGCTAAAGGTATAGGCTCACAGCTAGGAAACTAATGAATGTTCTAAACCTGCACTGACCATGGCTATGTGTTGGCCTAAACAATCTGGTGTCCCTCCCCAGAATATATCCCAACCTGTACATATGACAATGTCAATGCTACCAATGGTCAGAGCATTCGCACAATAACTGGCCAGCCTCTTAACCACTCACAAAGCCAGTGACCTTTGGAGGAAAGGTGTTGAATGAGAATGACTACTTACAACAATGAAGAGTAATAGACGCATTTAACTGCAGAAAATTAATAGTATTACGAATCTGTCAACACATTCCAAGTTAATAGTACTAATATGGTAGAAGTGTCCGTGATTGTCCCTGAGTTGTCATAGCCTTGTCCCTGTCACTGTAGAAATGAGTCCCCAAGTATCACAGAGGTCCGTACACATAAGTACACCAACCGTCACATCTGTTAACAGGACTATTGCATACCTGTAGTGAATTTATAACTGATGTCCATAATAATATTCATTGTATCTATAAATTAATGAAATAGTCATATGGGAAGGGAAACACGTGGAAACCTCCCCCCCCACATTATGTAGTGGAACCACTCCCCACCCTAAATTATGTAGTGCCGACCTAATAATGTGGTCATAGGTGCCCAAAGACCTGCATGCAGGGAATGTCGTAAGTGTAGTACTGCAGTTTTCCCAGCAGGAGAATGGATGCCTGCTGTGTAAGGGAAGCGGTGAGGCATATGTCAGAGTACCTATGAACAATGGGTATACATATAAATGAGCCAGAACAACAATAGTGTAGTGGTTAGAGCATCTGCCTAATGTAAAGGCATTCCCAGTTCAAGTACGACTATAGCACATATTAATTGTGTAATGAATGCCTCTGTGCTGTAAAGCCAACATTTATACATGTAAAGGTGACCGCGTTCGCATGGGCCCGTTAACCAGATTCCATCAATCAAAGTGGTACTTTCATAAGGAATAAGGCACATGTAATCCCAAAGAAGTGCCAGTAAACATATGTAACTCAGAATAAGTAGATGCAAGTGCGCTTGCGAGGGTGTACGCAGCTATTAGCATAGCAAATGTATGTTGTCTTGTACAGCTGTAACTTTTATATATATATATATATATATATATATATATATATATATATATATATAGATGTGTGTATAGATAAATATCCACAGACATAACAGAAATATGCAATTATATATGTATATATATATATCTATATATATATATATATATATATATATATATATATATATATATATATATATATATATATATATATATATATATATATATATATATATATATATATATATATATATATATATATATATATATATATATATATATATATATATATATATATATATATATATATATATATATATATATATATATATATATATATATATATATATATATACATAGATATGTAAGGAACGCCGAAAGACGAAAGCAAACATAACGGTTGTGAAGGGAATCTAGAGCAAGTAAGGAATTATAAAGTGCTCGCAGCATATGTCAGATAAAGCTACACAAGTGTGAGTAGAGCACCGCTATTCACACCAGAGGCAGGGTTATACCAATGGCCATAACATTGTTGAAGTGCTAAGTCAACATTGTAAGCAGACGGAATGTAGTACATGTTGCGACCACCTACACTTGTAACCCACAAACCGTTCATAATCCATAACACCAGGAAAGGCACGTATGTGCAAATATGAATGGATGGTGAGCCTGTGAATACACGAGGAGGTACAAAATGTGTGTAGGGCCCCAACGCTCTGGAGAGGGCAATGTGTAAAGGTGTGTCATGGCTGCAATATCAGGTGTATAATGGCTGTTATGCGTGGAAATGCAACACGGGTGTGCTGGAGAAACCATGGATATGCGATTATGGACACAGGAGTGCTAGGGTATGTTGTGCCAGGTGCAATGGAGCGGCCTGTGGAGGTCAGCTAGTACGTAGGTGCAATTCCCAGATAGAGCGTCGTTTGCGTGGAGATATGCGTGAATGGGTGTATCATTGTCAGACGTTGTGCATCAGGGCTGGCAGCCCGGCACGTAAAACCTATACGCCACCCATGAGCAAAACGGAGTTCTGCTGTGACAACCCCAAACCGGGAAAAGCAGAAAGACACAACTACATGAAGACATCAATATGTCGACGTACAATCTCAGTAACACAAACACTCATTCTATCAACAGTAATAATATGAATGTGCACAGAAACAAACACAGTAGCAGGAATAATAGGCTGTGCATACGAGTAATAGGTCGAATGACACTGTACCACATCACACTTATCAGCGGCACCCCAGACATGAAAACCGTGCGACATCTGTTCGCTGTATAATGTGCAATATACTGATCACAAGTTCACCGGAGTAAAGTGTCGCTGTCATAATGACTAAGGCAATAGTATGCTGTTGAAGCAGGGATAAAACCCAATATGCATGTGTAAGTGTCTATGTCCGGGAACTGTATAGGTTAACAGACACACAGATGTATACATAGATAAAAACACACACACACACATATATATATATATATATATATATATATATATATATATATATATATATATATATATTAATTTATATACACAGATATATTTATACAGATATATATATATATATATATACACACAAGGATATACTACGGATATATATAGATAGATATATATACACAAACAACAGGTATTGATATATAGACATACACACAAAACAAATATATATGTCATTGTAGATATACACATGTACATAACTAGGTTACTTTACAACAATTAGGGGTAACATATCTACAGCCCAGGCATATGTGACTGGGAGGTCCAATAAATAAATGTTGTACCCCCCACACCACCCAGCTGGGCCGGTCAGACATACAGACAGGCAATACAGATCAATACACTGCCGCTGTCCGAAACACCGGTAGGAAAGTACCAGTGGGAGAGATCTGCAAGATCTACACTTTAAACATGGATAACGGAGTCCCTTGCGGGACCCCAAAAATTCAGGGTACGTGTGAACCTGTTGTCATCGATGCGAGCAGGATGGAGGTGTACATGGAACAGTAGGTTGTGCAAATGTGATAATACATGGGTTGACAAAACGTACGACATGTGTCCCGAGACGGGGAGAGTGGGCAATGTGTAGGGGTGTGCTCATACCCCAGCTGCGCTCTCAGTAAGTATTTGTCATGACTGCTGTAGAGGGGTGCCAGGTAGGTGGACCATGGGTATGCAATAATGGGCTTAAGTGTGCAGGTGCTGGTTGGCAGAGATGTAGTAGGCCCACCCAGTGGAAGTCATTAATATTCCTATTTGGGCATAGCATACACCTACACCTCCCAAACCTGAAGAGCACGTCTACCGGATAGTCTGTAAACCATCGGGGGAATACATAGAGACCAAATCAGTGCCGTGTACCCGATTAGCATGGACGTCCATAGTTATGAATCAGAATGTAACAAAGTCCAACTAAACATTTCCAGAACTAGTGATATTAGGTGGACAGGTGGCGGAATACAGGTAATGACAGATGACAACATGTATGAGTCATAAACAGCATGTACCTCGACAAACGTGAATGAATACATATGCTCTCTGACTGTAAATGTGTCTGGTTAATAGAACCAATCATCTAAATATGTCCCACAGGGTGTTATTCATTGTTCCTGATACAGTGTTCATTCACACCCATTGGTATGTGAGGTCTGCTAGTGATGGAAAGTGCATAATTTGCTGACCACCTTAGGTAGATGATAGCATAATAGATGAGGTTCAACACCCGTATGCCTCTGAGAGACACATCCATCTGGGCAGTTGTGTCCTGCAAAATGACAGTTATGGCACATGGCCTGTGAGTTCGGGAAAGGAGGCTATATAGTGTGTGTAGTGGTGTCAGAAATGAATTTGTTGTATCAGAAACAGCTACATGTAATAGGAAACAGTATTAGCAATTATAATGCTACAAGAATAACCTTAACGTATGCAAACCGTGGAAGTCGTCAGTTTACCACTGGCTGTGGGTATCTGTTGCCTTGACACATGTGATAGCTCTACATATAGGATCTATAGGGCCACCACCATTCTGAATGGCCAAAGTGGAACCTGCTCTGTAGAAATGTCAGACGTACCAGGGCAGAACATACCTACAGCCATGCATAGTACAGAAATATACATATCGGCACAAATCAAAGTGTAGTCTAGCAGCAGTAAAGTTGCTTATGCTACTACATATAACATATCGACGTGTCAGGTATACAAGACCTGTAACAAGCAACCACTACAGACATGTACAACATGAGAATGTCCCCTAATCAGGACAGTTGCAATGGCTAGAGTATTGTCCATACCTCTCAACTGTCCCTGATTTTCAGGGACGTGCCTGATTTTGACTGAAAGTTTAACTCTGTCCCTCTGAACCCCTCCTAAAATTAGTGACTTTTGGAGGAAAGGTGGTGAATTACACTTAATGACTAATGACAATAAGTAAGAGTTATAAACTTCTTTTACCTCAGAAAATGTGTATTAATTTATATGCTCTGATTCTGTCAATGTTTCAAGTTAATAGCACTACCTTTTTAAAAGTGTCCCTGATTGTCCCTGATGTTTTCTTGACTTGTCCCTGATTCAGTAGAAATTTGTCCCTGATTGGTTGAGAGGTCTGGTATTGTCACATGACATATGCCTAATGAGGAACTGTCCCATGCAAAGTGGGAAAGGTGTCACTCCTACAGTCTCCCATTGTGCAATCTGAAAGGTGGAAAACGTACAGTAGGTATGTGGTAGCATGACTCGGCGGACAGCTGCATTAACAAAATCATATTCACATGTCAGCATTGCAGAGTATCGGTTCCCATGTATCAGGCAGATGGGAGCAGATCGTATGAGGACCATGCATATAATATGATTACGTCACTGGACAGGCCACTGAGTCCGTACAGTCGAACGCCTGCCGTCGCCAAATGGTTACACATACCCGATAATGTAGTCATGTAGTCCGATGTAATACGCATCACAAGGGATCGCATACACCCAGCGTGAGTGACAAATGTAAGCAGAAATGTCGGTGTGCGAGCGGCTGTAAGCGTGTTTGCCTACCAGTATGCCAGTTGTGCACTGTCAAAGAAATGTGGAGTCTAAACGGGTATAAGGTGTGTAACCAGAGGTCAGCAGTGCTTAACACTGTGCAAACCCACGCACAACTGCTCCCACCTGCTGGAATGTGCCTTACCCAGTCCGTATCCAAAGGCGTCGGTCTGTCCGCAAACAAAGAACCACCCTATTCACGTGCTGGTAGCAGTACCCTGCGCACATAGCTCATGTGAATTAACAATAGACCATGGCATATGTACAGACAATAGACCACACACACACACCATACAGTGCAGTCATCCAACAGTATAGCAATGTACTGGCAGATATGTCCGGACCACTGGTGTATGCATGCCTGGCCGTCCTGTGTTTCAGTGTGTGAGCATGCCCAGTATGACTGTTACGCATGTTGTCGACCGACATTACCGTCATACCGTCATGTGTGTGAGCATGCCAAGTGTGGTCAACTGTGTCGCATGTGTCACATGTCCAGATAGTTAGTACTGTGTTGCTGACCCCTCCATTCTACACAGACAGGTGTCATGCTGTGTCTGCAGGGTAGCTAATGCTCATGTGGCATTGACAGTTGCTACATGTCTGCATAGCATGGGGGGACATCCGACCGCAACCACAGTCCTACACAGCACCATGGGTGGTGCACATGACTCTCACATGTGTAGGTTGGATGGGGGGCACAGCTGACAGTTGTACACATCTGCCGCTACTGTACTGGTATGCCAGGTACTCCATGTCAATGTGTGGACCTACCTAAATTGCTGGTTGGAGGGATACCAGTGTACGTCAGATCCCAGCTTTAAATACCAGCACAGTGGTGTTGGACGTCCTAGCTTTCACAACCTACATCAAACTGCCTGGCCTGCTGTAGTCTGTGTGTGTCTTAGGGGGTTGGGATCATTCATTGGACATATCCATAGGCCATTGCATATCATTTGTCTGTATTGGTCCACACCTGTCCAGCTGCATGGAACGTGTGGGCTGTACGGACACACATGATGCTCAGCCCATAATCTGCAGTGGGTTAGGACACCCTGTGTACTAATGGCTACCATTGTGACCCGCGTATGTGCTACAGAGGTCATGGTGCCACTATGGATGTGTACTGTCTGCTGCCCTAACATTCAGCCACCACAGTCACTTGTATGCTCACATACATACCATAGCAATGGGTAAATACACATTCTAATACATCTGCCAATTGTTAGGTCGATAGACGTACCCTAGGGGTGTTCTGGACTTGAGGACGGTGCTGGAGGGCTGCCTATGTCGGATGCACACAGTGCACCTCCTATACATGGCCGATCACAGGTAGTGTCATGTTTGGCATCCATTGTACTGTGTGCGGGTCAGAGAGGGGAAATCCATGGGTACCTACTTTGTCAGTGCATATGCCTTGTGTTGCCTCTTTACCAAGGGCAGGTCATACTGTGTGCCCTGCTCAGGTAGTTCCTTCGCCAAGTCACACTGTGCCTGTACAGGCCTTGGCAGTGGTGTTGGGCTGTGTGGCCCTGCCCCATGCTGTTCCTGCTGCAACTGTTACTGCAGGATAAGATTGTGTAGCATAGCAAATACCATAACAACTTGTGTGCATGTAGCTAGTGAATACTGCAGGGCTCCACCGGATGTGTCCGGATACCAGAACCGTGAACTGAGCATCCCAAACACATGCACAATTATATGTCTTGCCTGTGCATCCGCCTCATTATGGTGTGAGTGTTCAGGTGTGTGTGCATTGCTGATGGGTGTCATCAGCCACGACACCAGTGTTTACCCAGCATCCCCTGCTAGGAGACTGTAGGGGATGTCCATATTGGCATTGGTGTGGTACAGCTGTGTCAGAAGCCATATATCAGAATCATCATAGCTTCCAGGGCAGACAGCACATACATTCAGTCTCATGCCCTAGCCATCGCATATGGCCAAGCTGTTGGAGGGTATGCCCCTGCAGTGACTGTAGGCCGTACCCCGCTTACCGGGTGGTGCTTCCATGTGTATGTGTGTGCAGGCTATAACACCCAGTACCCCAAGGTAGTCATCCATGTGGTTGAACTGATGCATATTGCTGGTCTACTAATAACGTGTGTTGAGGACATGTACGTGCTCACTAGCATGTGTTGACATGGCGTCTGTGAACTGGTGCAATACATTGGATGCAGATGCCTGTGAGATACCCATGATGCTGTGTGTGGTACCTGTGGCTAGTACACCTAGGCCAACACATACTGTGGTATCCACTGTGATGGGTTTCCCTCGGCCTGTTTGATGTGTCAGGTGTGGCAGGCACAAGTCAACAAGCTGCTGTAGGAGGTCTCTGTCCACCCCATAGTGCTCCACCATCCCCAGCTCATGTAGCCCCTGGTAAGTCACCCTGGGTCTATAAAGTCTTATGTCACCCCAGTAAGGGTTGTTCAGCAGCATACACATCCTCACTGCCCTCAGCCTCCTGCACATGTTGGTTTATGTTGCCTGCTGCAGCCCTTCTCATTTGGTTGGACTGTGTTGTGACATGTCCCTGCAGGTATACACCGGTGGTGTAGAGTGTGGAAGAAACCTGTGTGTATGCTGCTTGCTCACATTACCGTACTGTTCAGGTGCAGGCTGGCCATGTCATCTGCTGATTGTGCTGATCAACACCTGTTTGTGCAGTCTGTACACCCTGACTACCCCACCACTGCTGTCATCCCTCCCAATGTCACCAGACAGGTATAGACACACCCCTAGCTTAGGCATGCTAAGGCAGCAGCACTCCTGAGGCACAGTTCTGCAATGTACGTACAGTATGCCTGACCCCCCCCTCCCATGCTGTCAACTATATTCGAGCCCTGCACCCGGCTAACTACACATATACACTCCAAGGACCTGCATCACACCCTGGTGATAAATGGGATACACTATTGTCAACCTCATCTGCATATTATAGTTTTCTAATGAATACTCATATGACCCATACCGAACCTCAAAATTAATAACCACTGCTCAGTGTCACTCAGATCCATACACAACTGGCAACAGGTGCCTTACTATCACCATATTCGATGTCCCACGGTCTTCCCAGCAACAAAATAACCGTTGTCTACATGACTACAACCCGTGACCCTGCACACTACAGACGATGTGCATTACCACTACACCATGGCAGATGTACATACATCCCAGGTTATCACGTACAGATCATCCAGCACAAACATTCAATAGTGCTGATGTCCCCAGACATATATGTTCACATCTATGTCTATCTCTCTATATCTACATATATCATATATATTATTTGTATACATATATACATATACACACACACATATATATATATATATATATATATATATATATATATATATATATATACATACATACACACATATACATGTACACACATATGTAGATATTGCATATATATCACAACAGCGGACCACATGACAGCAAAGCATTAGACAGGAATGAAAAGGAAACTACATGTGCCACCTGCATCATGTAGTGTTGTTACTATCAAGGCACGTGTGTTTTGTTGCATCACATGGGTCAGACTGTATCAAGGGTAAGAGTAGGGCTGCTGACATTTACTCACCAGACCTATTGGCGAATGTATGTGTTGACAACCCAGTGTCTTGGCAGAATATGCGGGCTGCGGACACTATATTGGTCAGCAACAAAACACACTGAACACATCCCGCAGCTAGCCACCCACAGATACTAACACATACGGTATAACTGTCAAACACACACACCTGCTATGCCTTGGAATCGAGCACCTACCTGTCTAGTCTACCACACTACAGCATTACACAGTAACAGAACGCGCTACCGAGTTTCAGCATCACCGCACTCCCACAGGCATACTTCTAGGTGGATGACATCATCAGCAAAGGCAAAGACGCCGATAGGGAATGTATGGGGAGTGAGCCATCTAAAAACATTACTCTGCCCCAGGCAGCTGGAAACACACACAAACACACACACTTGGCAGGGCTGGGAGTCGAACATACACCTAACTACCTTATTACACTACAGCATTATGCAGTTACAGAATGCACTACCAAGATTACTGGAACACAGCACTCCCAGAGGCATACTACTAGGTGGATGACATCATCTGCAAAGGCAAAGACGCCGATAGGGAATGTATGGGGAGTGAGCCATCTAAAAGCATTACTCTGTCCCCAGACAGCTGGAAACATACACACACACACACACACACACACACACACACACACACACACACACACACACACACACACACTTGGCAGGGCTGGGAGTCGAACATACACCTAACTACCTTATCACACTACAGCATTACACAGTTACAGAATGCGCTACCGAGATTACTGGAACACAGCACTCCCAGAGGCATACTTCTAGGTGGATGACATCATCCGCAAAGGCAAAGACGCCGATAGGGAATGTATAGAGAGTGAGCAGTCTAAAAGCATATTACTGTCCCAAGGTAGATGTAGACAAACACACAGCAGTGGTGTGAGTGGGACAACTGCCTATCTACGGAGCACTATTACAACACTACATAGATACGAGATGCACCACATACAGTACACCCTTCAAGACAGTCAACCAGTGTGTTCAATGTAGGAATCCATCCTGATGTGGGGTATGGACATCTGTTGCCTGGATGACCACCATCACTATACAGGATTTCAATGGCCATGCCCATACACAGAGGCACATAACCGACACAAGGTGGCACTGGGCATGCTCACACACTTAGTATCACACGTCCGTTTGGAATGTACTGTGTGTCCATCTACACAACAGCATACTGGGCATGCTCACACACCTAGTAGTAGCGAAGGGCTGTCTTTCATGCACACAGATTCTAAACATGGAAGGGCACAGTTTGGTGATACTGTCCCCACGTACATGAAGGCCACTCATATGTACTGACCAGTACCCACTCAAGAGCCATCACAGATGTCTCAGGTGCAGATCAGTGGTAAATGCCGCATTCTACTATGTAGCCCTCAGACATCACCATGTCCTTGGACCAGCAACACACATCCATACATTACTACGACACCATGTGACTCATGACCAGTGGACTGTACATAGGTATACAGCAACTGTGCAGACTACACATGCACTGACAGGGTTCCATCATGTGTTATGCAATGCAATGATACCACTGTTCATAACCAGGTCGAGTCTACACATAACAGGGGCCCTGGGTCTTACACAGCTGTAACAGATGACTGTCGCTGTACACCAAAGAACACTCATGTTTGGATATGACATATATGTAATCACAGTGGATATGTACATGGCCCACACACACACACAACACATATGTACATAGCATAGCTTTTGCTGTCCTCCGTGCAGACAAGTGGCTACAGCAATCACATGCATGCACATGGAAGGTGGGTCCATGGCTGTTGAATGCTAACAGTACATAAGGTAGCAATGTTGACCGAGGTAACATTCCCTCTGTACTAGTTACCCATGACAACCATCATATCATACAACAGTCCATGTGTTATGTATGTCATCACACATGTCCACCAATTGCAATGCATACAAACATGGCTACATGACAGGAATGTAGGACCAACACACATGTACATGTAGTGGTGTGCATGCAGCTACCATGCATGTGCAGTAGCTGATGTATGTCATTCATCTGTGCCTAACTACAACATGCAGTTGCAATGCAGCCCCATCATTGACACCTGTATATGGTGAAATACTGACAGTACGGTAGGATGTACATCAGGTATGGATGGATGTGTGTACATAAAGTGGTGATCCACCTTTGCAGATGAATGTTTGCTGAAGACGGCTCACAGGTGTGTCACAAGCCATCCTACCATTACATGTGCAAACAGTACGCTATGTTACTGTTACTTGAAGGTGAAGACATACAACCTACACAGCGGTCAGGGTGTTACTGACTGTAAATCACTTGACACCTGTAACACTTACATCCTCCCGTGTGCATATAGCAGCACAATTGCCGAAGGTAGTGTTGGTACACAAAATGCGGCCAATACTGCTACATGTCTGTCAGATGTATCATCATATAGCAGGTGTATGATTCACAGTACTGCCATGTGTGTTTGCTTGTGTGACTATATATGCCACGTATGGTGGGGAATACATCCCAATTGTTACACACCCCTGTACACTGTTGTAGAGATCTGTACATACTGCAGTGTAGAAAGCATGACGTAGGCAGGGGTGATGTGTGTATCACACACATGTCAGCTATCTGTATGTGAATGACTTCTGTGGACTCCACAGTGTGTGTGTGTGTGTGTATGTATGTATGGCTGTCTGGTGCATGGAGTGAGGGTGTATGCTACCATACAGAACAGACAGGATCCCTAACCCCTCATGGTGATGCAGTCTACTAACCTGTTGATGCCATCGGTCTCAGCCTTACTGGCTACCTGTTCATGTTCATTCTCTGTGTCGCATCGTGTGGGTGCACAGTACTGTGAGGGTGATTACCACATAGGCAGAGGTCCTCACCTCAACACTATCGAGTGTGCGTTATAGTGTTGTTGACCCCGTGAGTGTGGGCATGTTACTGTGTGTTTCTGTGTATGTCTGTGTGTGTTCTCATCCTGTAATGTGACAGTGTATTACTGTTACACAGTGAGGCCTCATGCTATCAAGTGGCCTCTAACGTTATCATCGGCCAGACCGCTGTGTAAACCCCCCGCACCATGTCACCATACCTGTGATGTGACCTGGTATGGATGTCACGTCTCTAGCCACTGTAGCCTATTAAACAGCCCACATGCTTCTGGATCAGTAGATGTGTGGACATCTGTGGAATGGTAGCCTTTCTAACAGGTTGAGGCTACGTATAGCATGCTGGTTTTGTCATACATGCCTGTGAGTACTCCACATTTACACATGTGAAACTGCAAACACTGCTACTTATTGGCACATGCAAGTAGACCTTAAGGAGGGAAGCAGGGCATAATTACCAACATGCTGTTACCGTTGTTACCAAGACACATACTGTGAACATATAACAATGCATTATAAACCTGTACTACATGGTATGTCTGGTGCGTGTCAACAGTACACAACTAATGTAATATACACTTATCTCACTATTCTGTTCACCCTGTGCATCAGACCATATGAGCATGTCCCTGCACCAATGGTGTGGATGACAGGGATGTGGCACAGGCATCATCATATGCACAGGGTGATAATGTTTGCCAGGGGCATAGGCTGCACCAGTGGATGACATCATGTGTGCGGGTAAGGGCCAGTGATCTGATTGGACATGTGTGGTCATTATGCATGTGGGTGTTGCGGTGCCCTACAGATGTTTCTGCTGTGTGCGTGTATGTGTGCACACAGTTCTGCCTTTGGTCAGGCCTACACAGGGGTATTACTGACAGCTCCAGATTGTACAGACCAGGATGTACAGCTCACTGTGTCCAGCCATGGCCATGTGACCTGTGCCTGCCAGGGGTTGCACGGGCACTACCAGGCGGAGGTACAGATTGGCTACTGTCCAATGGCACATGTCCACTGGAACCGTGTCCCCACTGGGAACATCCAGGGCCACGTCCACGTGGCCTGCTGTGTCCTGGTGTGGACAGCACAGCACCAGCTGCACTGCTACTGCTACTGCCACTATGGGAGCGGGCATGTGAGGTGGCTCATTCACGTTGACCTGCACTAGGTGGTGTAGCTGGCCTACATCCACGTGGCCTATGCCTCACTCCTACCAGATGTTCCAGCACAGACAGCTCACGCTCGTGGATTGCCATGCCACAGTCAAGGATTCCAACCATGTCACCCAATCGCCTGTCCAGAACATCAGCAATCTGCTGTTGAGCATTTACCAATGCCTGGATGTTGTCGTTTAGAGTATGGATAGCAGCCCTCTGAAGCCTCTGCCCTTCTCTGTTCTGCCATTCAGCATGTGCCTGTGCCGCCATTACAGTCTGGAACATGCGTTTGGTGACACCAGCTGCTGCGCTCTGTCCTGCAGGTGCATGTCTGCCAGAGGTCCTCCTACGAGTGGCACTGGCCACATGCCTGTGTGGCACATCTGCAGTCATTACACTGACACCATGCTGTGGAGACACACCTTCTGTAGCCACCACACATTCCTGTTCCAAGCTAACACACGCTGACTGTCCTTCCTCTATGGCCACTGGTGATGGGGTATGTGTTGGCATGAGAAATGTGTGCGGGGAAGAGGGGGACATAGCTGGGATGGCAACCATTGGCACAGATTCAGCCCCTAACAACCCTGCCTGTACCTCATGCATATGTTCATCACTGCTAGTATCTGTGGGGACACTAACATCAGATGGACCGCAGGAGGGTAACACATCTACATCACCTGTGAATGCAAAGAAAGACTCTACATTACAATAGACACACACAGACACACACACACACACAGACACAGACACACAGACACACCATGCATGTAATTTGACAGACGGCATGCAGCATGCATGTGATACAGCAGACGGCATGCAGCTCAGACATTAATAGTGGTAGTTAGCATACATCCCTGGGTTGCACACAACAGCAAGCAGGTGTCATATCAGTAGCCATGCAGTTCACACAATCATGGTAGTAAGCATGCATCCCTGTGATACACCATGTGGACCAGCACAGGTTAACAGTACACATGGCTGAAGTGACCTTGACATGTAATCTGCTGACGTGTGCATTGACATGCATACATGTCTGACACAATGGTGTCATGACACATGTACAGCATTGTAATGGGTGTCACATTGCATTGTTGTCTGTATGCCCTACAGATAGAATGCACTTTTACCAAATGTGCATGAGCATTGAAAGGTAGTGTGAGGCGTCTACATTGCTATACAGTGTGAAGTACAGACACTGTGCCATTGCAGGGCATCATGAGGCGTCTATATTGCTATACAGTGTGTAATACGCACACAGTGCATAGCCATAACTGCGTGCATACACATTACATAACTGTGGATTGTGACCCACGTCGCTGAGGTGTATACACACCAAACCATGCTGTGTCATGTGACAGGTCACTGGAAGACCTACGGATGACACCCCTGCACAACTACTACAAAGTCTTAGCTGCCTGGCAACCATGTCCACACGTGGCAGACTTGTCAATACACCATGTCCCACATGACATTAATGTACCACACACACGAGGTGCACGGCTGACAGCGATGTCCTACAGCAGCAAGGGAAATGTACAGTATCTGTGGCCTAATGTGGTGTCAATGTCTGTGGAAGCTGTACAGGTGACTACTGTCATGCTATGACACAGTCATGATGTTCAACACATCTTATATGGTCGAATTAAGTGACACCTCCACTAGCTGTGCACAGGCTTTTAGGATGTCCAGTGTTCCACATCAACTATATAATCAGTCAACTAAGGCTATAGTTGGACCATGTGGGGACAATGTGCAACAAGGTGTACACACATCACATCTACTGTGTGGCTACATGTCTCTGGCCATCCTCCATGGCCATGTGTGAACATGTGTTGGCCAAAAGTTTGTGATGGCCGTCTATCTCACATGGCTGTGTTGTCCCATATGACATACACCCATAGACGTCAGATATGTCACTGTCCACAGGGCTATGCAGACAATGGGTTGTATGTTTGGTATGTGGGGTATGTATTATGGGATAGTGAGACAATATTGCAGCCGGAACACTACATGTCTGGGACATGTCAGATGGCACATCACAATGTGTGCACCCATTGCAGGGGCATATTACACAATGGTGACTCCTGTGGGCTGGCCATATCCCAGCTCACTGTGTGGTACTGTTTGCGTACCACACATGTGTTGTTCCAATGTATAGTACATATGCCTACATTGAACACCTCCACCATTGTATGCACAGCTGTCCACACATCTAGCAATGACAGATACTGTGGTTTCATGTCGGTGTTTCATTTAGTTTGTATATATTGCACATGGGTAGCCAGTGTGAATGATGACAGATGTGACCTGTATATCGTGACTGGACCATACATTATATGTACATGTGTTAACTGGCCACATGGCAAATAGATATATGCATTAACATGCCTGATACTGATAACTGTCTCACCTGCAATGGCCTGATGTCTGTGGGGCACGCCAGAGGTACCTGTATAGGGGTGACACAGCAGTTTGAACATTATCCATGACTGTATGACAGCCACAGGGTGCACTGTGCATGTTAACACATTCACCTGTAGAATAGCATATAGTATGCACATGTGTGCATTTTATGAGTGCCCGTAGTTTTTTGCTAATACTGATCAGAGATGCCTTCCCTTTTTGGGATTTTGCTCTATCATGTAGTAGCTTACTCCTTCTATTGTATAGTTTGTTTATGGCTGGGGTCCACCGGACAGGACGTCTGATTTTCGAGGATTGGGTCTTGGTTTTATTTGGGATTGCATGATCCATGCATTCCTGAAGGTGTTCATAGAATGCGTTTATAAAGGATTCTGTGGTCTGGGCCGTATTTTCCACAGGCCCGGGGGCTTTGAAGGATTCCACCTCGGATTTGAGGAGTGTGAGATTTTCTTTGGGGAAGTTTTTCACTGCGGTTTTCTGGGCAGGGGGAGGGGTCGGGATGTGAATATCCAGTGAGATTAGTTTATGGTCTGATCTTACCAGTGAGGGATACACTTCTGGTCTGGAGCATAAAGTCCCCATGTTGGTGATGATCAGGTCCAGTATGTTTTCCCCTCTTGTGGGAGTGGTAACAAGTTGTTCCATAGCATTTGAGTTTATAAATTCTAGGAACCTTTGGGCTAGGGTGTTGGAGCTAGAGTAATGCTCCCAGTCTATGTTTGGGTAGTTGAAGTCGCCCAATATAATGGTGTTTGGAGAGACCTTCATATTTTCCAGTGTTCTCAGGAAGGCCGAGTGGGGTTCCTGGGTTTGGGAGGGTGGTCTGTAGCAGGTTATAAACTGGAAGGCAGTTTTACCCACTGTTAGTTGCACATGGATAGTCTCTGATGCTTCATGCTGTGCCACCAACCTGGAGGTGTGGATATCTTTGACGAATATTGATACTTCCCCTCCTTTTGTGGTTTGGTCCAAGTTTTGGGGCCAAAAAGCATGGTATGAGGTATAACCTGGTAGTGCTGGGGTGCTCTCGGGAGCCTTGAACCAGGTTTCTGTTACTGCACAGATATCGATGTTCTCCATGCTAAGGAGAGTTTCGAGTGCATGCATCTTGAGGTTTAGACTTCTGGCGTTGAGTAGCATTACTCTTGGTTTCTTATCCCTTGTGATACCTATGGAGGTGGATTTGTCTTTTGTGCCTTGCCTAAAAAAGGCACTATGGGGGTAGCAAGAGCCTTTGCCAATATCCAAAAGCCCAGGGGTGACAGGTCCAAGCCGTCCCTAGCGAAGCATCGTGGCTTGTCGAGCATGTTATCCCAGGCTGACAGGCATTGGATCCCCTTTGAATGACACCAATGCTTAAACCAATTGTTGAAATTGATCATCTTGTCTTCATATTGTGGCATCATTCTTGGTGAGGGTAAGATGCTACTCAAGGTCAGGGTCATACCGGCCTGGGCTACATGCTCAGAGAGCTCCTCTATGTCTCTTTTCATGTAGTCCAGGGAGGTACATCTCAGGTCATTCACATCAGTATGGACAATGACTGAGTCATATTTGTACTTGCCTTGGAGTGACCTGAGTGCTTGTGTTATGTGGCGGATCCTAGCGCCCGACAGGCAGCTTACCATGGCCTTCTCCTTGTTTAGCCTGGTGAGCGGGACATCAGTGTGCCTGACGATAGAGTCACCTATTACAAGTTTATCAGGTGTGTTGTTTAGCCTTAAGGGCTGTGACTGTTCGGCACACTGGCTTTGTGAGCTATGTATTGCATGTGTTTTGTTTAGGGGTAGCGGTTGCTTGGGTGTCTGCTAAATTGCACAGGACACTAAGGACAATCACAAGGCTTTCTTTAGTTATGTTAGGAACCTGGGTGGGAATTCCCAGATATGCTCAGAATTAGTCCAAAATGACAAAAAATACACCAAACCCACAGACATTGCCAACATCCTAGCTGACAGGTTCAGCACAAACTTCTCCCCCCCCCTCCCCACCAAAAGGGCAAATATCTATCCCAGCAGAGTGCTGCCCCCCTGACATCTCAGATGCTCAGGTAAGAGATGCCCTCTCCAAAGCAAAAAACACAGCATCAATGGGACCAGATGGTGTCCCGGACTGCGTCCTACATGAACTCCAAGAAGAGCTAAACCCAAACATAAAACTACTGTTCAATCTCAACCTTACTACAGGATATGTACCCAAAGAGTGGCATACAGCAACAGTGGTCCCTCTCCACAAAGGTGATGCCTCAACGAATCCTGGAAACTATCACCCCATAAGCCTGACTAGCTTGGTCTGCAAAGCTATGGAAAGGATCATCATGGACCTCATAAATAAAGATATTGGGGACCTACAGACACTGGATCCTACCCAGTTTGGCATTGTTAAGGGCAGATCCTGCCTCTTAAACCTGGTTGATTTCTTTGAAACAGTCACCAAGGCCATTGACGAGGGGAAGGTAGTCCACACAGCCTACCTGGACCTCGCAAAAGCCTTCGATACAATACCCCACTCGGGCATTATAGATAAGCTCAACAGATTAAATATAAACCCCTATGTCACTAGATGGGTTGCAAACTGGCTCAAGGACAGAACCCACATGGTTAGAATTGCTGGAGCCATGTCAGACTCCAAACCAGTTACAAGTGGCGTCCCACAAGGCTCAGTCCTGGGACCTCTCTTGTTCGGTATATATTTCTCGGAGGTACAGGCCAACATGGAAGGACTGTGGCTGACCAAGTTCGCAGATGACTGCAAACTGGGTGCCATAATCGACTCTCTAGCTGACACAAGCATCCTCCAAAAGGGCCTCATAGAAACAGACAACTGGTGCCAGAGCCATGGCCTCAAGCTAAATGCCAAAAAGTGTATAGTCATCCCCTTTGTCAAAAACAAAGTGCCCACAAATTACCACACAGGTGGTAATCCATTAAGTACAGAAGAAGTAATTAGGGACCTGGGGACCCAAGTTGATAGCAATCTCTCATTTGACAACCACGTGGCCAAAGTGGTTAGAAAAACATTTTATATAGCCCAGCTAATCATAAAGAGATTCACATCTAGATCAGGGGAGGTCATCGTGCCTCTTTACTCATCCCTCATCAGGCCCATAATTGAGTACAATGCCCCTTTTGGGATGTACCTTACCAGACACCTGCAGCAACTGGAAAGACGCCAAAAGTACCTCACCAAGAGGATCAAAGGGCTCAAACAGATGCCATATGCTGCCCAGTTAAAGAAACTCCAGCTCTACTCAGTGGCATACCGCCTGCTCAGAGGCGATCTGTGCCTGACGATAAAGCCATGTCCAACCCGGAATTAATGGACATGCTGCACCTCAGAAAATCCAAATCCCATCGAACTACGCACTCGAGAGACTTGAACCTCAGCACTGAAATAAATAGGACATGCTGGAGGGACAGATTCATAACCCAGAGGCTCCCTTCACTCTGGAATAAAATCCCAGTCCAGGTTAGGCAAAGTCCCTCATTGACTCTCTTCAAGAGGAATCTTGATGAGTGGATGGGAGATCGTAGGTTTACCCCGGGTATCACTTCTGTGTCACTGTTAGACAGACCTCGAAAAAGGGCATAGCAAAATTAATTTAAAATGGGTGGCGAAAGCCAAACACACTCTGGCTAGGCTTATAAATGCCCTAGGGCAGATAGCCTAGTATGAACCTATGAACCTATGAACCTATACTGTAGTATGCGGCATGTGTGTAAACATACCTTACATATGATGTTACATTACATATTGTACAGTGACACATGCAACTAAATGAGATATAATAGTCATATGTGCAGTATTGACTTACCAGGCAACTCCAGGCTCATTGGTTGGGAGACACCCACCTCCACGATGGCAGCTAGTGTCTGTGGATGCTGTTCTGAGGGTGTCCCCAGGCTGACCAGTAGCTCCTCGGTGGGTGTGAGTGGGGGCTGGGTTGGTGGCCCACCAACTGTTCCACCTTGTTCCCTGGCAATTGCATTGGCACGCTGTTTCGCATGTCGTATCAGGTCCGTGCAGTGTCTGCGCACCTACTGGTAGGTGCGGTTATGGCCACCCACATCATTAACCCTCCTGCGAAGGTCCTGAACAGGTCGTCACGCTGCTGGGCATGCTGTGGCACATGGCTGAACAACACCTCGTAGTTCTCATGGAGGTATGGGATGAGGGCATCATCCTCCAGGTGGCTATACACTGGCAGGCATGAACGAGGCATTATCTGGAAGACATAATGATGGAGACAAGTCACAGTATCACAGAGATGTACAGAGATACAGCTGCACATACATTTGTATTAAATCTAGTACATCTGAACAGTTATCTTTGCAAATCGTCATGACACTGACATGACTGACATGTTTGTGTCACACACATGTAACACCCGTTATGCATTGGATATCATCACCATATATGTGTGTCACCTCATTACATTGTTCATACTCCATGTGAATGCTGTCTTGATGTGGGCATGTCTGTTTGCCTGTACTGGTGTTCTTACCTATCAGCACATGCCTGGATGTGTCCACAGTAATGCTGTTGACCTTGATGCTGTGTATATGTCACATATCAACACATACACTGCCTTAATGGACATGAGCAGTGACAATGCACACATACGCACTGAAACCTTTACATGAATGTGTTTTGCCATATACTTCTACACGGCACTGTACAGCAGTTCAACATCTTGCCACGTATCGCCTGTGTTGCACATGTGATAGACATGGGACAATGGCTAGCCGGACGTCATTCGCAGGGATGGTTATCAACTATAGCATGTACGGGCAAGGTTTTCTAGCTGTATCCAACAGCCATTTTGCCACTGCGAAGTGCATCAGTGCCACATTACTGATCCAGACAGTTAATAATACATCTACCATGCGGTCATCGCTCCATGTATGACAGAGATGACATGTGCAGCTTTGATGGACAGGGTTGCATGGTATGGCAGGAGTATGCAACATGTATGGCACAGGGATCTGTCTAGCATGTGGTGATCCTTGTAGTAGGACGGTGGCTGTCCATGACGTATGTCTTTCAGATCAGGATATGTAAGTGTAGCATGTCCAACATCACAGTGTAGAACATGTCTTTATGCAAGGTAGCCAGCATGCTGCATATTGGAGGTGAGGATTGTGAAGGCTGGTATCGCCCATCCACGCATGGCCAATACCCCTTAAAGGTGATATGTGATCCGATATTGGTCACCCGAGTGCTGAGTATGCCTGTCCAATGATCTCCATGCTCATGGAAGGCACCCTGTTATGACATGGGTGCCTCGTATGACTACCTAATAGGCCTGGAGACATCACTAACTCAGGGAGGTGAACTGCACAACACCATCCCTTACACAGTGTCCATAATGTTGACTGCTGCCTAGGTGGTAGTTAATGGGTACAGGGTTATTCACCTAGCGGTGACAATGCTATTATCAGCTGTCAGATTGTGCACATATCTCATACACCTCACCCACAAAGCCCATTCTGTATGGTGTCCACAACACTGAGACCTCTATTGCTCCTAGGTCATGGCCATTCACATCCTTACATACACAGATGCCTCCCATTTGTCTGTGTGGTATGGGATACAATGAGGGGGGAGTACAAAACATTAACCCTGTTTTACTCTAGCTGCCACTGGTGTGATATGCACATCACTCAGACACCTTTTGTAGTGTTGCTTCTGTCAACATGCCACTGGTAGAACACTCCTGTGACATATGAAGGTACATCTAGTATACTCAGTGTAGCTGGAACATGGTATGGGTGATGATGTCCTATGACCTGTCACAGGTATTCTATGCAGTGTGAAATCATCCATACTGTCATCTACTTCTGTACTGCTAAGATCTACGTTAATAAAGGTTCATAGACTTGCAGACCATACTCAGCAGGGTAATAGTGCAGTGCCTCCAATTATGACTGTCGTCTCCACTTGTGGGTCGCAGTGAGTTGATATTATCCAACACCCTATCTGTATTGCATATTCATGCTCAGCACTTGTTCAGAACATGTAAGCACTTCATGAGGTACTAATTACCATAGCACCCATTCCAACTCATTTCTTACAAGTACACTGTCTGTCCTTACATTTCCAGATTGCTTACAGTAAAACAGCTGTTGTACGCATGTAACTCACATATCTTGTGAGACATGGTTGAATATACAGGCATGTCCAAGTGTCACTTACCAGTGCTATTGCCTGTCTATATGATGAATATGGCAAACATGTGGCAATAGAGCAATTGTCTCATGTACACAGTCAAGGCTCACCTCCCAACATACGACACTACAGCCTGTGGGAGATGCACATATGTAGCCATGCTGGGGGTAATGCTCTCACCAACCCAGACTGAACCTGACATTCATGTGGGGACATTTATCATTTGCAACACACCCCACTCATCACATAGTCTCACTAGATCTCCACCACCACAGGCCACACATAGTATGAGTATGACATTTGCAGAACCTCTCCATACTCTGTGTAGGCACCAGAGGCAGCTCCCATCACCAAACACAACAACAATTACTTATAGCCCACAGACTCATGTGTGCCCATCAACTACAGCCAATAGGGTGTTATAACATACCCAACACAAAGGTCATAGGAGACTCTGTAGGCGGTTACACTGATATGCCAGGGATCACTGCAGTGGCTGTACTGTACAGAGGTGCAGGTAACACATGTCTCTGCTGCTCACAGACAGGACACTACCCTAGAGAGGTGCCACCATTGTAAACACTGTAGTTGGGCTTACACATAGACTTGCCAGACAGCATAGTACCTCACTATGAACCTGTGAAGCTATTACATGTTCTTTGTGCATGGTTAATTGAGTAGCTCTTCCATTTCAATTAGCTATCATGCTGTTACAGTGTCCCGTGACTACAAGCCATATGTACCCTGTTATTGTGTATTGTACATGCCAATAGACAATACCTTTTGTTTGCGTGATATAACAGTTATGCTGTGTAGAATATCTGACATATCTACCTACAATACTGTACATTACACATATTTTACACATTATCCCATAATGCAAAGCATACTTGCACAGCAGGACCACCTTAGGCATGTTATTATCATTATATGCCCATACACATGCCTACTGTGACAGTATATCAACATATACTATCCGCTGCTATGGCACGTACTTGTTGGACATACCCTACCACTGACGGCGGGTGGTGTGGAATTGTTCTGTTTAAAGCCCTCATGTAACATCCCTTGTGGTATATGTGATGTTTACCTTGTGGCCCACAGCAGGACACGCAATTTCTACAAGCGTTACTATTCTCAACAAGACATCACTACATAATACCTTTTCCCACTTTATGCATTGCGTACACTTTTAATTAACACAAAACAGGCTCTACATACACTAACATACTGAGTGTTCTACATACCTTGTTAGTGTTCCGAATCTTCGTAAATATCTCTCTTATATCTTTACTGTTTAAAAGGTTCTATGGTATGAGCATACGGTTTGAATGTATGGCAAGTCATCCTTATATACATCGATACCTGTAACATGTGGTTTCCTGCCGCCAATTGGTGTTCCTGAGTAAATTATTACATGCACATCAGCTGTGCAGCTACTCCATTCACCAATTACGCGGCAACAGTGGGGTATAATTGAATTCTCCACTTGGGCCTTGCCCTTTTGCCCTACTTTCGGGTATGTGTTTTGTTGTGAGGAATTACAACTTAGGGTTGCCACCTTTTCAAATGGCCAAAGTGGGATATTTTCGGTACAAACATCAGATTTTATAGGCCGACACATACCCACGGTCAGTACAAAGGATAGAACTTAATGTTTTTGCCTAAATAAAAGCTTATTATTGTAGCATTTTAGTTGCTTATTCTGTTTCTTATAACATTTAGGTATTTTAGATACAAAATAACTGGTTTATGCAACTATTACATAAAATATAGGAAATAATTTTGTCCTAAAATCTCAGGACATTTGCCATTTTTTTAATTTTTTGTCAGGACACAACTGCCCAAAGAGGGACTGTCCCTCGCAAAGTGGGACAGGTGGTAACCCTATTGCAACTGCTATTTGTAGAGACACGGATATTTTGAATTCATGTCCCCCGTGGATTGTGTGTGACGGCTACAGTATGTGGTTCTACGTGTGAGTGTACCTGTCATCTCAACCATCTGATAAGGGACTATTGCAAACAAAACCTGTAACATCCCCGTCTGTTCCTTTATACAACAGCTACAATTTCACATGGCGCCTTTACAAATGTGTCTCTCACAAGGTATGTTAACGCTTCTGCAGATGTAATTGAGTGAGTGGATGTTTGTGATGTTATTACAGTCTGTATTGCAATTGTTTCAGGTGTGGGGGAGATGTAGGTGGGTGTACATAGCATGTATAGGTTTGTGGGGACTGCATTTCTACATATTCCATATATGTGTGTGGGCTCCTTCCCTAATTGAAGACCTATCAGTTAGTAGACTGAACTATGGTTGTTACGGGCTTATACATTGAGCCATTGTTAATTGGTTTCTATATAGTATGCAGGTGAGGTTGATACTTCCATACCTCCGGAAATACAGCGATATGTAAAGGGATGTTACTAAATGACAGCTGTCTCGTGTATTTCTGTCACAGATATTTGCACTCATTGCAGTTGTGTTGGTGACTGAACCTCTTTGGCATGGGTTGCCACCTTTTCAAATGGCCATAGTGGGACATTTGCAGGACACACATCGGTGTTTACAGGCTGACACATACCCAAGGTCAGTACACAGGATAGAGCATACTTTTATCCTGAATACATACTTATTCTTGTAGCACTTTAGCTACTTATCATGTTTCATGTAACATTTACGTTTTGTAGATACAGGCATAACTATTTAATGCAACTATTACATAATATATGGGACATAATTATGTCCTACAATCTCGGACATTTGCCCTTTTTAATATTTTTTGTCAGGACACAATTGCCCAGGAAGGGACTGTCCCTCTTAAAGTGGAACAGGTGGTAACCGTATGCCTACAGCCAGCTATAACCACACCTACCATAATGATCTTACCTCCGAGTTAGCACTAACAGACACATGATGCAAAAACATACACACACACACATTACAGTCCCACAGAAATGCACACGGCACCCTCAACACACACATACACAGACTACAGCAATCACAAACACAGTTGAACACAGTACCTACGTGGACCACAACACCGGCAGCGATAACTAAATGTCCCTTAATATCGTGATAATATTACACGCGGTTCCAGTGTTCCGGTACTGTGTTCTTTCGGTCTTTAAGCCTCGTGATTATGCGTGTCGGTATGTGACACATTCCATAGTTGGCATTATCCTATTTATTTCTACCTCCATGGTTGTGTACATGTCATTGACCTATGTATATATTTGCAGATATAGGTGAATCCGTATATATCAACATATATCTCTCTATCACCCTTTCTATCTCTATTGTATATATATATATATATATATATATATATATATATATATATATATATATATATATATATATATGAGAGAGAGAGTGAGAGGGGGAATACACCTTTCATTGTGTACATGTCGGTGTATACTGTTTCCTACATTCCGCATGTTTGTGTTTGAACCTGTCACATTACACACCTGCCGTTGGTACATCTTGGGTAGCTTAGTGTTAGGTGATTGTGTACATGATTGCGTGTTCTACTCCTGGCAGTGGTCGTTTTACCCTTCAGAGCAGGCACTATTAGTACAGGGGTGAATAATGCTGGTTTCACCTGTTCTGGACATCGTTGACCGTGATCTGCATGATATTCAGAGAAGCTTAGCCCTGTTTCTCGCATATCCGTATAGTCACTAGCACTGGGCAAAGCATATTCCCACTAACATGTGCTAAACCTGATCTGATGACCTGCATCCAACATCCATTATTCGTGCCTTCAGGATTACGTAACGTCCCTTGCAGGTCATGGAACCGGGAACATGCACAACAGTCAGTACATTTACCACTTGGGCATCTGGGATTTGTACACGTGTTATGGCGTTTTGTATGTGGACTGTACTACGGCTGTTACTCCATACTGCAATCAAATGGGTAACTCAGTTAGTTTACATATGGATGAGACCTATTAATGGTATGTCCAAGTGATGTTTAATGAATGTGCTCCAGCATTGGGAATGTATGTCACAGTGAGCCACACACTATAATGTGCTACACCTTCGTACAACCATAGGTGGAGCATGCTGGGGTGACAGATACCTGTCATGGATGCACCCCATGCTTTGTCACTACATCCATGATTACATTATATGGATCCCCTCATTAACACACCAGGGAATCCATGCAGAGTGTGTGGGGAACAGTGATTACACACATGGATCCCGCAATTGGCTCTGCTCCACTGAGCGACAGTTGTTTACTCGATGTGGTAGCGACAGCAGACACTGTTTGCCTTGATTGATGAATGGCCTCTGACAATTGGGGGTGTACCTATCGATGTACCTAGGAACCTATACATACAGTACCAACATATGTTGATAGGTGCGTGTACTGTTCAGGTGTTGACATTCCTTGTTCCAATAGCTGTTGTGTGTGCAGTCGTTGAGGGCTGCCTATGTAGGATTCACACAGTAGGCCACCTATACATTACAATTTACAGGTGGTCGTGTGTGTGTGCCATCCATTTTACTGTGTGTGCAGGTGGAGAGGTGTGTCAGTCCGTAGGGGCCTACACTGTCAGAGTATGTGCTATACATTCCCTCTTTGCCAAGGCATAGGCATATTGGGCACGCCTCCGTCTGCCTACTGGGGCTGGCACAAGGTGTTCGTGGTCTGAATCCCTCTGTGCCTGTGATGGCCTTGGAAATTGTGGTGGGCTGTGAGGGCCTTCACCATTATGTCCCTGCTGCAGCTGTTTCTGCAGGATCATATTATGTAGCATGGCACATACTATGAAGATGTGGGCACACGCCTGGAGAGTACTGCAAGGCTCCACCAGATATGTCCAAGCAACGGAACCATGATTTCAGCATCCCGAACACACACTCTATGATGATTCTGGTTTGTGCATGTGCCTCATTATGGCATTCTTGCATGGGTGTGTGTGCATTTCTGATGGGAGTCATCATCCATGGCTCCAGTGCATAGCCAGCATCCCCCACAAGGTGGCCATGTGGGATGTCCCCCCTGATGAATACCTGATACAGCTGTGAGGCATGCCAGATGTGGGAGTCATGGTAGCTTCCAGGGCTGCCAGCACACACATCCATGATAATGCCCTGGGCATTGCACACGACCTGGCAGTTGATGGAGTGGTATCCCTTGTGGTTTATGTAGCGCCTACCATGCTCACCGGGTGGTGACTTGATATGTTTGTGCGTGCAGTCTATCACACCCAGTACCTCCGGGTAGTGTGCCACATGGTGGAAGAGATGCATATTGCTGGCCAACTCCTCCTGAGTTCGGGGGAAGTATATATGCTCATTGGCATGTGGTAACCTGGCATCCAGGAACTGGTGTAGTACCCTGGATGCTGACGCCTGTGAGATCCCCATTATATCTCCAGTTGGCCTTTGAAAGGTACCTGTGGCTAGTATTCGCAAGCTTACACATACCTTCGTGTCCACTGGGATGGGTTCCCCTCTGTTGTTTCTGGATCTCAGGCGTGGCCGGCACAGCTCAACTATTGGCTGTAAGATGTCCCTGTCCACCCTGTAATGCTCTACTGTCTCCAGATCATGTAGCCCCTGGTAGGTTACCCTTGGTCTGAACACTCTTCTCCTCCTCCAGGGCCTGCAGTGGTTGTCAGCATCATCCTCCACAACACCCTCAGTCTCTAACACATGGTGATGAATCACAGCTATGGCAGCTCCCAACATGTACATTGTAAAAGTTCCCCATCTGTTTACACCGATGGTGCAGTGTTTGGGAATACACAGGTGTGTGTGAGGTGCTTTCACACTTTATACTATTGTGCTGTGAACACTGATGATGTCATAGGGTTATATGTACGATCGTAGCTACATGGTATCTTATGTGTTTTACGACAGGTACTACTATTGTGGTGCCGTTGGTGTTGAATTACATTTGGCTGCCGTGGATTACCTCTTGCCCTTCCCTTTACATTTCTTAATGTTTCACCTCCCATTTTCTGGCATGCATCCAGCAGCCTGCTTTCATTTGTACTTTCCTAAACATGGCTTATCTTGTGTAATGTGTTCTATGGCCGGTCTTCTGCAGGTTTGCTTTGCTGTGCTATGACAGTCCTCTTTTCTTTGCAATCCGACACCTCCCCTATCCTGTTTTGCAGGTTTCTGCGAGCAGACTTGTCAGCTGCCGTCGATTGCCCACTGTGAGTTAATAGGTGTTAATTGCTCAGTTGTACTCCAATTACCCTACTGCGGCATTTCCTTATTTTCTTCCCCTAACCTTCCTGTTTGAGCTACGGTGCCTGGCGCGTGCGTCCGCTTACCGGGTTTTGGGCACGTTTTCATCCCCATACACATGCGCTTTTGGGCACCATATGTGCTTTCAGCTAAACAATGCTATACCTACATCCCCACCCCTGTCCTGCGGCTTTGCTTAGCAATGGCCAGGCCAGATTTGCATTGCTCCAATGTGCTTACAGATATGGTGGCACACCCCACTGCTGATGTCATGTATACCTCTAAACCACTCTTTGGTGTTGTAGTGCTGCACCGTATGGTACATCCTTAGTCCAGCGGGACGTTTGCGATTCACTATTACTTGCCTCATTTGCATGGCATTGACTACTAATTCCTAGTTACCACGCCGAACACTGTCACAGACCCTTAGCAACCCTTGCAGCTTGGTTGTGGTGTACCATGCATACCATTGAGTATTATGGTGAAATCATGATTTGTATTACATTGCGATTTTATGACATTTGTATATATTTTCTTTGTGTTCCCGTTTGTGCACACATGCCCTGCGATTGTACTTTGCATTTCTGTGGACATGACATTAAATGTTTTTTAGGTGTTGTGCATCTTTTCTTATGCCATTGGCTGTATATTTAGCCATTGGTATATGTTAACTTTGTAATACATGAGTCTGGTCCGCTTTCATAGCTCCGATGTTCTGTTTGGAAAAATGTAAACTGTTTTTTTTTGGTTTACATTTCTGTGGGCTTACACTATGCCTGCACCACTTCATGAATCGCTATGTACCTTCATTTGCATGGTGTGGCACTGCCCATGGGGTGATTAGCATACCTAAGCTGAGGGCTGCGCAAATCTGGCGTACGCTGGTAGTGCACGTGGAATTCGATCGTACCTGAATCGCTTGGTGGCCATATTTGGCGTTATACCACCTATGCTATGCCTGCGCCTGGCACAAGCTTCATGAATCCCAGGCAATGTCTTCCTCAACTCTTAAAGACCAAATAGGATTCATACTGAAAATATACATGAATATAGAATAAAAAATAGCAATTTTAAATTCTCCATTTAACAAGAAAAAATAATATGAAAAGTTTTAGCACTAAAAAACATATGATAGGCTTAACTACTTCAGTGGTGATACTTTTAGAAGAACATGCCTCTAGATTGTTGACCTGAGCTCTGATAGCAGAGGTTGGTTCTGTGGTGTGGAGATCTGCTGGGCTGAGAGCAGGAGAATGGTCATTGTACTTAAAGGACCAGCTAAGATGATAGGGCAGTGGCTAGTTACATGGTCTGAGGCTGCACAAGTTTAGGTGTTATTCATAGTCATAGATTGCCTAAGTGCACATGACAGTCAGTAAACAGCAACACCATGCATATGCATAAATGCGATGTGTGCAAACACAGTGGTGCTGGTTTTCATATGTTTGCAGCTAATGAAGATCTGCCCACCTGAACTCTGCAGAGCTGAAACTGTAGAAGGCAAAGACAGTATGCAAGAAAATTCATGCACACATATATAGGAAGTACACATATATGCAAACCAAATGGAAAGATGAAAGTATACAAAATATGCAGTAAAGCGTGGCCTTGCTCAGATATCATGAGACTTGTCTGTGAGATTTCATGCATAGCAGTGCTGGTCTACAATAGCATCCACTCTACCAGCATTCTTAAAATAAAGGTGTTAGTGGTGATTACCTGTTTATTTATTGTGTATAGGTTGAAAGGAAAGCAAGAGGAATGAGAAATAAAAGACAACAGAATCACAGAAATATAACATAGGGAATGATCAAGAGGGAATAGGAAAGGAGGGCATCTAATTATTTGTGGGGAAATGGACTCATATCTCTATAATATATAAATGTAAGATGGAGAATGGCATGTGGAACCAATGGTAGGGATTTCAAATAGGAAAGAGGGAAGGGTACAGAAGAAAATATATAACAATGCTAACAGACAGGGGTGGCCACAGTATGGATGATTCACAGGTACAGAGGATGACAAACAGACAGAAGATGGACAACTGGTGATTGGGAGGATGTGAGATAATGCACATAGGGTGGGTAAACCACAATAATATGGGTATATAGACAATGGGGGATAGGAATGGTAACCAGAAACAAGGACATGTCTAAACTGGTCCCAAAACTAATTAATGGACACAAGCCCAGGGGTGTCAGGGAGGACAATCACTGATGTGGTCAGAAAAACATCTCTTTTGGCTAAGTGAATGGAGTCTGCTGGTTCAGTGAGTCTAGCAGTCACTAGAGGAAGTGTTAGTATGGAACTGACCATCTTTCCATTGGCCTGTACAATGCAGCCTTGACCACTGAAACAGTTAGCCCTGCTCAGGCAGTGGTCCATACCCTTGAATATCTACTGAAGAAGAGTCTCTGATTCTCCTTGAAGAGAAAGTCCTGAACACTAGGTAGAGATCTATCATGAGCTGCATCAGGGTTGGGCCACAGCAGAAGTGCCTTTGGCTGCTCTGGACCTGCAGTGGAAGACAATATGGGAAAAAAACAAACACTGATTATGTGACAAATGAGAAAAAAATGAAATGAAATCTGACATACACCTCCTTGCAGAGCATGCACCTGTTCATAAATCTCATCCCATAAAGGAAAACAAAGGGCATTGTTAGTACAGCAGATGCATGTTGACATATAATTAAAAGAACAGTATGCTGATATGATGTGAATATGCTCTGTCACAGATACAGGGCTGTCAGTAGACAGAGTACACATGTCAGATTCACTGCATGGCAAGTAGTTGGACAAAACGAGCAGCAAACACAGAACACATTAGCATGGTGAATGACTGCAGCATGTATCATTGGGTTACCATAACATGGACACATAACATAAAGGTGCAGGCCTCCCATGAAGTGTAATCCTTAAAAGTCTGCCCACAAATATCTCCTACCTCTATAACAGCCCACCTGTTAACCACACCCCTCATAGCTGCCCTTAAGCCTGCTGACTAGCAATAGCTATATCAGTGCACATGTGCAAATGCGTGTAGATGCCCGTCCAATGTCTGCCATGGGTCAGCAGTGACAAAGCAAGGTGACATACTATGAACATCACCTACACAGAATAAGTAACGTACTGTGTGCATAAGCATGCAGAGGGACACATCCAAGGAAGACAGAGAGTACAGTGCTGATCAGGTGACAAAAAATAAAAATAAAAAATATATAAATAATTGTAACTACAAATGCAATGCAATAAAAAATACAGAGGCAGCCTCAGTATGAGACAGTAACAATAAGATGGAATACTTACTCATGTAAATACCATAAGGGTGACATGAGAAGTGCAATAACAGAAAAAGACAGCCATGCTAGTTACTGTAGTACAATAGCGAGAACACAGGTAGAGTTGCTTACTGTATGACTCAGTATATGCCCTCCTAACTTCTGCCTACACATAGCAAGAGTATCTGGTTTACATCAATGATACTGGTACTATTCTCCAGAACTAGTGATGCCAGTAGCCTTGTTGAGCTCATCAGTGAGGTCTTTTCACGTGTCTCCCTTCTTGAAAGGTTCATACTGGGCTGCAGCCAGGCATTCTTGGTATAGGTAGATGTGTAAGTGGAAAAATAGTTTAGTCTTCTTGTCACACCCAGTGGGTGCTCCACCCTGAGCGCTCACAAAAGTCATAATGCTGCTAAGGCATGAACCAAAATAGTAGCACTTTGCAGAAGGTGACACTAGGCAGCTCAGTTAGCTGCAAGTTTGCATGTTGTTGAGCATGAGTTAAGAGGAAGCACTCATTCACACCAGATAATGTTCAGTAATGCATGTACGATTTGAGTGAGATGCAAAGAGCTGTGTGCATGTATACAGCACTATGATTCAAAGACCTTTTTGCCAGAAAGGTTTATTTGCCTAGGAACTTCACATAATCCAGCCACTGATACTTCTACTGTGAATCATATAGAAATGGAGATTATTTTTCTATGTATGCGTGATGACATCTCACAGTACTTTCAGCAATAATGGAAATGATGGAGGCTAGGGACAATGCCAAGTGAATCCCCCAGTGGAGCACAGTTGTTTACACAGCATCCATGTCAACCTCAGTTTGCACACTTGTGAGGACCAGTGGACCAGACACCCATGACAAATACACCTGTGTGAAGCAAAGGCCATGTTTGCATACATGCAGGTAATGTTGAATGTCCAGTACAGGCTGCCCAGTCACTCTCACATCCCTGGCTATGCACCCTCAATAGGTCAGTGATTTGGATACCGTAGGACTTCCACATCTCACTGAAGGACTTCACAGTCCGGTCCCAATCCTACAGTATGGGACAGTCAATGTCAAGGATCACAGTAGACTCACATAGGTCATATCTTAGTAACTCAAATTCACTCAGTTTTAACAGTATCTGTTCCCATTCCCATGGTTGCTCACCAACCCTATCAACAGGGGACATTGTGTATGAAATGGTCCAGATATGAGCAATGCACCCCCATGCCCTACATCCTCTGCACTGCCCCTAGGAAGCAATAGATGCAGTGAAAATAATTTCTTTATACCCATTGGATAGACTTAAGAAAAAAATGTTTATTTATGGAAAGAAATAAAAAAATAAATTATAACCTCAGAGTAGAGAGAAAACAAAAACTCTACTTACCCATCAAAAGAAAAACCTCTGCCCACAGACAGAGAGGATCAAACTACTTTGATAAGTAAAAACCCTCCACATACAAGTGTAGGACCAAAGAAAATATATAACACAGTACAGCTTAACATACACAATAAGGGTGCAAGTCCTGTTATACAATGCCAGCTATAGCTCAGCACGCTCCTCCTTGTTGGTGTGCCTACCACTGTGTGTGTCTATCCAATGGCAATTGTGCAAATGATCAACCTGGTGATCATGTCAACTGTACATGTCTGATGCATAGTTTAAGTCAACCATACACTGAATTGCACAGTTTATACCACAGGCATCAAATTTTATCTTTGTAACATTACAGTGTCATATAGTGCTCATCAAGGTAAATAGTTGTAAACATCTCCTGCACTGCTCTGTACCATGCACAAGCTATCTAATTAACTGTCAGACTGCAGCAGTTGGCCTTGCTGTCATTGCTGTCCTCAATGCTGCTAGTTCCAGCTGCTCCATTAAATGGAGGTGCATGACTGGCGGCTGGTCCTGCGGGCTGTGGTGGTGGTGGTGGTACTAATGGACAGCATGCTGCATGCAGTGAATATTCTGCACACAGTAGCTAGGTCATACTGCAGAGCTCCCCAGACTCATCCAGGGAACATAAATCAGCTTTAAGAAGGTTGAACACTGAGCCATTTTCTTCTGATGGATAAGTAGATTAGAAAGTCTATGACAGGGTGATGTTTTATCATTCCTCCACAGCTCCCTGTGGGTTCTGCAATGGTGTCATAATCCAGGGTATAAGTATGTGACCTTCATTACCTGAAAAACCTAAAGCAGAGGGGCTGGACACATGGAGATGGGGCAGTTATGTATTACACCTTTCTTATTTTTATTCAAATGCATATGGGGTTATTGGGTGACTTCTAATGCACTTACCTGCTAGATGTTCATGAAGTATCCAACCATGCAGAAAGTAGCAGCAAAGTCAGTTTATGTGCCAGATATGGGAATCATGCACATTAACAATATGCTGGACTGAGAAACCAGTGATACACTTATGTGGATTACACACTATCTTGCAGTTGATAGAATGGTATCTTTTCCTTTTATGGTACCTTTCTCTAATTAAGCCGTATAGGACCCTAATAGCTAAATGGGTGCAGTGTATCTCTCCCTTTCTCGTATCAGTCCCAGTGGTTCAGGAGCAGTACTTGTAATGGGTTATTCTTCTAATATTTGTTGATATTCAAATCAAAGAATATCAGACCTGGTCAACTCATCAGTACAGAACACAAGCTGTAACTACTTTCAAACGAAGCCTTAAAATTCCTTCCCTAACCAGTCTTGGTTCTACAAAAAGTCAACCTTTAATTTGATATCAGACCTGGCCAACTCATCAGTACAGAGCACAAGCTGTAACTACTTTCAAACAAAGCCTTAAAATTCCTTCCCTAACCAGTCTCAGCGGTTCTGCAACAAATCAACCCTTAATTTGTATGTTAACCTCCTAAACATATTCCTGCTAAATATCTGTTATCTGTTAGACTGTTCACTCACCACTGAGCTGATCTTCTGCTCTACTCCTTTCCCTTCTATTTCCTCCCATCTCTACCTAGCTATTATCCCCCACCTTTTATCTCCTATACTTGTTCGACCTTCCAGAGCTAAGTATCATTCTGTGGCTACTGGGCACTTCTGCTCAGTAGCAGAAAACACTACCTTACATCTCCTTCCCTCTTCCCTATTTAGTTCTTGACTTCACTCTCTTTTCTTTGCACTAATCCAGCCCTGCTTTTACCTGCTAGATCTTTCAGCTTCACTGATTGTTTCTGCTGTCCTGCTGTGATCTCTCTTGTGCAGACTGCTCTCTTTGCCCTTGTTCCCCTACTCTACACCCAAATTCCACCCACCCCCAATTGCATCTATATTTTTTCAACCTAACCACTCTCCTCACCTCTGTCAACCAATCCCACACACTGACACAACCCTCACACCCTCTACTATTAATTACTAACACGTATTTCCTACACCCCACCCACCTTCTTCCACTCATCATAGGTTCTTACAGCCAATCTAAGTATTCTTTCTCTACACCCCCACCCATTTACTCAGACTTAACATGAGTCCAACCAAAACATTCACATTTCTACTCTCTTTTCCTCACACTCCCCTTTTTGCTTCTATATATCACCACTCTTAACCCCATTCCCTTACCCCCTAAACATACCACTACTACATCTTCCCTATCCAACTTCTCAGATAGTTATTCAGGCATAGATTCTAGCCTCTACCAAATAACATATATTCTACCATTCAAAATAAAAATATTCCTACAGTATAAAGCACCCACCTTTCACAACCTGACTTTTTCACCACTAACTTCCCTCTATACTTTTTTACATACAGCAGACAGTAAAAGCTGGTGCATTACTCCTGCTTATTAACTACCTTACCTCTATGCAGGGATATCCGCCTCACTCCAGGACCCACTCCTACCCAACCCTATAAAGACAATTCCCAAAAATATTTATATATGGTCCAAATAAACCTACAAAGCATTCACAATAAAGTCTCATAATTATAATTCTGACATCATTGCCATTACAAGAACATGGCTTAAACCATATATTAAGGGCTGTTAATTTCTCCCTCCTGGCTTCAAGTTCTCAGCCATAAGAGCAGATAGACCCCACAAAAAGGGTGGTGGTCTTGATCTACTTTCTCCAAACACATACAAACTAGCTCCCTATACAAATTCTACTCCACAGTTTGCAAATGCAGAAATTCTTATTTCCTTCCTGCAAATGTTTGTCTTTGTTTGTCTTTTCGGCTTTTTCCTGGTAAGGGGTCACCACAGCGGAACTCCAGTCTGCTAATGATTGGCAGTAGATTTTTACGAAATGTCAAGGTGCCAACTCGACGCCCAACCTTCAACGAAGGCACGCCCATTTACGCACGCATGTCTTTCAAACTCTACCCAACCGCGGGGAGGACATGCAGACTCCACACAGAAAGCACTCCCAAGCCATGCCAGGAATCGAACTGGAGAACCTCTTGCTGTGAGGTAACAACGCTACTGCCATACCACTGCGGCATAAATTACTCTAAAAATTGTGTATAGTAGTTCTCTCTATATATCCCTGGTAACAAAATTCTTTTGCTTGAGGAAATCCTAGCCTGGACTTCCACCAATATCAACAACAAAACCATAATCTTAGGTGACATCAATATCAACTGGCTAGAAGTCTCAGGTAATAGTCCATCCTCCAACATTAATCTATTCAATTTTAGTCAGGTTATCACATCTCCAACTAGATCCAACAAAAACAACAACAGTGGCTTTATTCTAGATTGGATTCTGGTTTCTATCCCCAACAAAATGTCCTCTGCAACCACTCACCCAGTACCCTTAGTGATCACCTCATTGCCTTTGCCCACTGGTCTATCCCCTTCCATCATAAACCTCACAAGTACAAATTGATAAGAAACCTTTCAAAATCTGACCCAAGCACCTTTATAAACACACCAAAAAAGATCACCTGATGCATGCTGAAAACTCTCCTCTTAGACAAGTAGTTAATTACTTTAACCTGACATTCCTACAAATACTAAATAGACCTGCTCCAATTCACCTTAAACAAATCAAAACAAACTATGCCCCATAGCTCATTAAGACCACTAAAGAACTTATGAGAGACAAAATCTGGAAAAAATGGCTGGTAAATAAACACCCACATGACCTTCTAAAATTCAAACAACTAAGAAACCAAGTAAAGAAACGGGTTGTCAAAGACAGAAAAAAAAAAAAAAAAAAACATTAACTAAAACTTCAGAATGAGCACAAGCTAAACCCAAACAAATTCTGGAACTATGTTATAACACTACTAGGTCCAGGCACAAAAAGCAACCCTAGTCCACACCCTGAAAAAAAAACAAAGATTTAGCCACTCTCTTCAATTCTCACTTTATTGATACTATAGAACGCATTACAGCTACTTTTCCCCAAGCCCCTAGCAACTCAAGCTCTTCAACTCTTTCAAAACTATCTCATTTTTCTCCCTCTACTCTACCCTCCAACCTTTCTACCCAGTCTACTTCCATATTAACTTTTAAACCCATGCCTATTGCCACAATAAAAAAAATACTTTCCAAGCTCAAACCTTGCTCCTGCACTCCCAACAACCTACCTGCACAGTTCCTAAAACTAGCAGCTGAAGTTACTGCCCACCAGATTGCTATACTCCTAAATCAATCCATTCTTGAATCTTATGTCCCTATAATATGGAAAAAAGCATTTATTCTTCCTTTTCATAAAGGTGGGAACAATACTGACATCTTAAACTTCAGACCAATAGCCATTCTCTCACCATTCTCTCACCCATCTCAAAAATCTTGGAAAGATGCATACATACTTAAATACTAAACCATTTGACTCAAAACCAAATACTATCTCCCATCCAACATGGCTTTTGGCCTGGTCACAGTACAATTATTGCCCTCATATCATTTATGGATATAATTATCAGTGCCTGAAATTCCAGTAAAATAGTTTTCTCCCTATTCCTAGAACTCTCTAAAGCATTTGACATGTCTCCCAGCCATTATACCTAACCCAATTCTCTAATACTGGCCTAACTCCCTCCTCTATCAAGTGATTCTCAAGCTAATTAAAAGATAGACAACAGACTGTAACATGGCAAAACTCCCTCTCTCCTTATCTTAACACTCCTACTGGAATTCCCCAAGGCTCTATACTTGGTCCCCTCCTATTCAGCAACTTCCTTAGCAGTTCTAATTCATCTCTAAGTTAAGTTTATCTCATTCAGTATGCAGATAAGTTGACCATTATTTCCTCTTCCACTTCCATTTCTGAACTACAACATATAACTGAATTAGCCTTTACCTCAACCGAGAAATGGATGTATAACAACCACCTATCCCTTAACCCTAGCAAAACCAAGCTTATGCTTTTCATCCCTAGGGAGAATGTTGTTGTAGTTTGTCTTTCATCTTTTCCTGGTTAGGGTTCGCCACAGTGGAACTCCGGTCCGCTAATGATTGGCAGTTGGTTTTTATGGTGTTGAGTTGCCAGCCCGACACCCAACCATCAACAAAGGCACGCCTATTCAACGTATGTCTTTCGAACACCCACTCAACCGCGGGGACGACATGCAGACTCCACACAGAAGGCACTCCAAACCCAAGCCGAGAATCGAACAGGAGAACCTTTTGCTGTGAGGCAACAACGCTACCCCTGCACCACTGCAGAAGTTCATAGAGAATACCTCTGCAAATAAAGGCAATTTCAACATACATTCCCAAAATAACACCACAATTGAAGTAATTTTTCACACAAAAATATTAGGAGTAATAATTGACAAACACATGAAATTTGGCTTACGCATTCACCATAAGATTAGCAAAACTCACCAAAAGCTAGGACTCCTCTATAGGCATAAATCCTTTCTCAATTCCGCCACAAAATAAGTTCTAGCCTCCATTTACCTACTATCCTCTCTCTTGTATGGTGTTCTTATGCTAACCAACCTACAATCCTCTCTAAAATCTAAACTCAAGTCTTACTACAACAAAATCACCAAATTTGCTGCAAATACCAAACACCTTACTCAGCATTGTTCTGCCCTTCACTCTCTGAACTGGCTTGAACTTTCTCACTTCTTTTCCTACCTATAACTAAGCACAGCACATAAAATTATTTTATAAACCATCAGACTGCTCTGTTCTTAACCTAACATTCAGAAACTAACCTTCCAAGTAGACCTCTCAGATCAAGGAATCAACACCTTCGGACAGTGCTAAAACCTAAGCTGCCAGCTGGTCAACGTCTCTACTCCTATTCTGTAGCCACAGCATGGAATGCCCTGACAATTACGATCAGGACTTGCCAAAGACTTAATACTTTCAAAACCTCACTAAAACACTACCTATCTTCCACCTGGATTTGCACCTATACCCTTGTCAAAACCTAACCTCCTCTGCTGAATACATACCTTGATGTACAATCTTTTACTTTAAATCAAGATTAGCTGTTTACATCTTACTGCTCGTACAGTCAGATACAAACATGAAATTTTGTCATTCTTGGTACCACTGTTCCTCTTTACCTTTGTCGTTCTTGTTATTTCATATGTTATGTATCTGAATATTTATATGTACCCTGTGATGTATTTACTTAAAACTGCTGCTGTTTTTGCATTGTTCTTAATACCCTCTGCTGTGTTCACTTAAAATTGTTGCTAGTTTTGAATTGTTCTTAGGCAGTGTGTATATTATCTATTATATATACCCAAGATTTATTTCTATATACTTGCTGCAACTATGTGATATTCTATGTGGACTTGTTATTCTTGGAGCTTTTCTCCCCGGCTCCACTGAAAATGGGCTCCACTTCCCAGTGGACTACCCTAGTAAACAAATGCAAATAAATAAATAAATCTCAATAAGCACATCAGAGAAGCATGCCAGATTGTACTGTTTCCAGTGGTGCATGTGGAAAATAAATATCCTCATCCACATGAGCTAGAAGAACTTTGAGAAACTGTAACTGTCCCCATTCTATCTTGGTGAGTACAGTGAGAGCTAGTACATATCTTGGTATCCAGAGGTATGGGCAAGGCAAACATTCCTTCAATTCCAGTTTGTAAGCCATACAAGTTCTCCAAAGGCATATGATATCCCTGTCCAGACAAATCTATTCAAGAACCTCCAGGTCTTCAATACTGTAGTAGGTAATATACGGTAGATAACACCTATGACACTGGTGCTAAGCAACACAAGGTGAAGAAGGTTGTGCAGCTGTGGCAACAAATGTCTCAGTGGAGGTAAATGCTAAGCTTGCTGCTGAGCTGACCATCATCATCATCAGCTTCAAAGTCTATACAAGTGGTAATGTTTATCCTTTTTAACAAATCTTCTCAATGTATACTTCTCTACAACTCCTAATCGCAAAAGGTGAGAAAGGGTCTTCACCTGTATATCATCACTGCAGCACTTGCATACTTTATCTCATTTACATTTCATTATGTATTCATTTACATAGGACTTTTCTTGCAATTTTTGGAGGCTTGCACATGTGCAACATTGGACTCTTCATTCTCACTAAGTTTACACGTGGCTACAAGTTGCATAAGTATGTGCTACACACGTGCAGATGACTTTGACTATCACCCTATTTGTTTACATTTGTTAGGGTGGTTAGTAATGAATCATTTTATCATAAAGTAGTTAAGCATGCGTTTATTAGGTCTAGACAGAAAAATAACTGGTTCTGTGTGAATTTAGAGCTTGTTATAGAATGTGATCTATTATGATCCTTGTTAATGCAGTTTGTGAATAAATCACCAAGAAACAGGAAGGAATTTTATCAAGATTATGGATGAAGGATATGTAATAGGTGGAGCTGTTTGTAGTGTTGGGTGAAGATGTATAGGACATAGTATACAGTTTAAGGTAGCCACCTGTTGCTGTTTCTGCTACTGTCCATTAAATACTGCAGTGGTACAGTGTTAGATGTTTACACAAATTGTCTGAAGGTAACATTTAACTACAGCATTAATCTACAGACAGTAATAACTCTAGGCCCATTTTAGTGAGGATGATGTCTTTGAATAAAGCATATTTTTCACCAGATGTCTGACATGAGTAAGATATCAGGCTTGTGTATACTAGTCTGGTCCTGCACATGGTCTGCTTTACTATTTGAACTATCAATATTAGTATGAGTACCAGAAAGGTATTTTATATAAAAGTATGTATGTGTAATGTGATTTTTAAGTTTGTTCAGCTTAGGATGCATGCAGGCCTTGCAATGGGTTTAATACCTTTCTATTGTGCTTTTATGTACAATACAGGTATTTTGTTGTCATTTTGTAGGATAGGAAGGTATACTGAATTCCAGTATATAGGCATTATTTGTAATCATTCCGTAGAGCTAAAGTATTCATTTGCTTGTTCACCATGGGTTTAAAGCTATTGGTTGGCAGTTATATATTCAAGGCTTATGAGAGTATAATAGAATTTCAGTAGTATGTAGAAGAAGTAAGTGGTGGAATTGGTTAAGGCAAGAATGGATATTGTATGGAAGAGGAGCATGTCTTTAAGTAGCATACTTTCAAACAGGTTGTGCAGGTTAGTTGGGGAAAATAACAATAAATGAGGGGTCTGTAAAAACGATATCATCTTTGTGTGAATGGGTTATAAGGAACTAAGGCAAGATTCACCAGAGTGGAGAAATCTGGTGTAGACAGACAATCTATAAGTTTCTGCAGGCAACAGCAGGACATCTATCTCTCATCCAAAAAGAGACGGTGATTGTGGAGTGAAAAACAGAAAGACTGGGCTTATTAAGGAAGATTAAAGTGAGCACACTCATAAAGGAAGTATTGCCCTTGAATGAATTACATGTTTCTCCGGAGTGGAGGAGACACTATATAAAATCATGACCCTGTAATCCATGCTGCAAAGCTACACAGGCAGCTAAGCTATGAATGCTGTAGTCTATTTTTAACAGTTAAAGAGGGAGAAAAAAAGATAGCAGGCAGACAGATTTACAGATAACAGTGTAGACTGAGGAAATAATGAACTAGAAGTCATATATCACCCAAGGGTGATGTAAGAGACAAATTTCAGGAGGGCAAGTAATAAAGAGAAACAGGAAGGAACTAGCATAAAAGGAGAAGAGAGACAAGGAGAAAGCTAGCAGGCTACCATATTGCTAGGCAGTATTCAAAGCTTAAAGTAGAGAGGCTACAAGACAGCCACCTAACACTGTCCTTTGTAGGTACTCTTAGACGATGATGATGACTTGTGGTGCCAGTTTGTTTTAATGGAAAGGGTGGGGAATGAACTTTCCCTAAGCAATTACCATAATGCTTAAGAAACTAGGGTAGCTAATAGGTGTAGCATTGCCAGATACAGGCTTGCTGCTTTGGGAAATTGTTTGTAGTAGTGTGTTTGTTCTTAGCATGTTTTCCAGGCCATCTTGGATTGGAAGGGGCCTATCTGAGCGTGTTTTCCAGGCCATCTTAGATTAGAAGGGGCCTATCTGCACTTTTGTGAGAGAATTGTGCTGACTGGGACCTGTCTGGTAAAGGGAGACTGGTCTAGGGCTTGGAATAAGCTTCCTCATTGGTCCTTTTGAATCTTTTAAAGTTTTTTAAGTTTTCAGCTTTTGGTGTTTAGGCACTGCATTTGAGGAGGTTTCTGCTTGTTTGTACCAACAACTACCAGCCACAACTCTGAGCTGAGATACCAAATGACTATGGGCTTCTAAGCTTCCAAAAAAACATAAGTTGCCTGTTTTTTTTTTTTTTTGCTTCTTTATACTTACTGCACATTTTTATTGCCTGCTGCCTACTTTTATACCACATTTATTTACTGTGTACTAAACTACACGGTTGTACTGTAATTGTCTGCTTTATTGTGCCTGTTAAATCAAATTTTATTGCTGTTTTCACTGTTTACAAAGCCTTGTTGTTAGTTTAACTTTTTAAGTATTTACTGTTGTTTTTTGCTGTTTTTAAGCTATCTGTTCTGTTTGTTCTGGTTTTCCTGCCAAGCAGTGTTTAAATAACTGATCTGTTAACTGTTTAAAACATTCTTTAGAGCCTCCTTGCTGATTTTTTGCTGTTTTAAACATTTTTAGTGTCTCACTGCTATTTTTCTGCTGTTTTAAACATTCTCTAGTGTTTCCTGCTGAAATTAGGGTAGCTAGTAACTGTAGCATAGACAAGCTACAGGCTTACTGCTTCTGGAACTGTTTGTAGTGGTTTGTTTGTTCTGAACATGTTTTTCAGGCCATCTTGGAATGGAAGGGACCTATCTGTACTTTTGTGAGAGAATTGTGCTGATTGGAACCTGTCTGGTAAAGGGAGGCCAGTCTAGGGCTTGGAATAAGTATCCTCATTGGTCTTTTTGAATCTTTTTTAAGTTTTTTCAAGTTTTTAGCTTCTGGTATTTAGGCCCTGCATTTGAGCAGATTTCTGCTTGTTTGCATGTCATGCAGCACCATGCATTGCCGCACAGTTGTGCACCAAAGTCGGACAGTTAATTTTAACAAATTTTCCTTAAAACCCAGGCAGAAATATCCATCCACTGAGCTCCTCCATGATCAATTCTGAATAGCCGCACCTAGTGACAACAGTCTTGAACCTAACATTAATGACAGAGGGACTACCCTTGATTCTCCTGCCAACTTTGTTGACTTGGTTCTCTTGAGGCAGTGTAGCAATTTGCCTCATGTACGCAGGCAACGCACTACTAATAACACACTCTAGTACAGCATGCAAGATATGTATTTACACCAAGAATCTTGAATACATTCTCTCTCTCACTCAGAATAGTAACATGGAGAAGGTTGTCAAATTGCCCAACACTGCATATGCTCATAGTACCACTATTCATACACATACCATTACTCATACACATAGTATGCATCAAATATGTAAATCCACATACACGGAGGTTCTCTCAAAAAACTTACCAAAACAACAGAGACCTCCAAAACACAAGACTGCTACAACTAGCTGTCCCCACAGCACCCATGACACATAGCAACATCAGTGTCTCATCCATCAAGCCAGTAAGGAGTAACACTTGTCATTGGAAACTCAATAGTGAGACACACAGATATACCAATCACCAGGTTGGACAAGGAGAAAGTCATGGTCAGCTGCCTGTCTGGTGCCAGGATTCATTAGATCATGCATGCACTCATGTCTCTCAGCAACAAGTACCGTTATGAATCTCTCATATTTCATGTTGGTGTGAATGATCTGATATGTACCTCACTGGACTACATGAAGAGAGAGACATGGTTGAGCTCTCTGAGTATGTGTCCCAGACAGGTATGTCCCTAGCCTTGAGCATCATACTACCCTCACCTAGAATAACGCCTCAGTTTAAACAAAAAATGATTGATTTCAATAATTGGCTCAGTTTTTGGTGTCATTCAAAGGGGGTCCAGTTCCTGTCAGCCTGGGAAGTCATGGTTGATAATGGTTGCTGTGCCAGAGACAGTTTGCACGTGGCACCTCTAGGCTTTCGGCTGCAGGCAAAAGTTCTTGCATCCCCCAGACTGCCCTTTTTAGGCAAGGTCTGGAAAACACATTACCAATGTGAAATTAACCAATCAGAACAAAAGAAGGGTCACGCTGCTAAATGCTAGGACCTAATCCTTTAAGCTTGTATATTCTATTGGATATTAAAGTGTTGAATTTGATTGACTGGGAGTCCTTTATTGGTACTGGACTAGCAACTGAAGTGAATATTTGGTTATTGACCAATCAGAATTAAATAAGGTTCATGCTGCTAAATGCTAGGAGCTTAAACCAAAAACTGCACTCCCTGGAAGCACTTTTATCACTAGTACTTGTTCAGAACTCATTGTAAGCACTAAATAAGCTACAAATTACTACAACACTCAACTTTCCTCACTTGTCTGGAGGAAAACAGGTTTTAGTACTAAATAAATAAGCACTTATCTAGGCATGTCTAAGGACTAGCTCCCGGTGTTTTCTCCTGTCTACCTGATGAATCCGGGCATCTTGGGGCAATGCAGCAATTGTCTCATGTACACAGACAACCCTCTCCTCCTACCACCCAACACTACAACCTGTGAGAGATGCACTTATATAGCCAAACTGGAAGCAAAGCTCTCTTCACACAAGACTGGACTAGACAGTTAAGAGGAGAGAGTAAACACTTGCACCAACCACATTCATCACATAGTCCCTCAAAACCTATACCACCAAAACACACACATAGAAAAACAAAACACACACCTACATTCACGGAGGCTCTCAATAAAAATCTGCCCAAGCAACAGGGGCCTCCAAAGCAGAAACGCAAGCAACCTCCACCCCCCCAACACAACCCAAATGACACATAGCCCACAAACTGAGTGTGCCACTCAACCACAGCCCATAAGGCATAACAATGTACCCAACACTCTAGTCATAGGTGACTCTATAGTCAGGCACACTGATGTTCCACTCACCAGGCTAAACAAGGAGAAAGTTACTGTCAGCTGCCTATCGGGTGCCAGGATCCACCACATAACGCATGCACAGGTCACTCCACAACAAGTACAAATATGACTCTGTCATTGTCCATGTTGGTGTGAATGACCTGAGACATACCTTCCTGGACTACATGAAAAGGGACATGAAGGAGCTGTCCAGTCTTGTAGCCCGAGCAGGTATGACCCTAGCCCTGAGTAGCATCCTGCCATCACCCAGAATGATACCACAGTACAAGGACAAAATGATTGACTTCAACAATTGTCTAAGCTACTGGTGTCATTCTAAGGGGATCCAGTACCTGTCTGCCTGGGATGACATGATCAACAGACCATGATGCTTTGCCAGAGATGGTCTGCACCTGTCACCCTTGGGATTCTGGATACTGGCTAAGGCTCTTGCCACCCCTATAGTGCCTTTTTTAGGCAAGGTTCAAATGACAAACTCACCACGGTAACAGGCACAAGCAAGCAAAATCTGAGGGTAATGCTACTCAGTGCTCGAAGTCTAAACCTCAAAATGTACTCACTAGAGGCACTCCTTAAAATGGGGAACATCGACATCTGTGCAGTGACAGAGACCTGGTTCAAGGCTCCAGAGAGCACCCCTGCATTACCAGGCTATAATTCATACCACACCTTTCAGACACCTTACCTGGACCGATAGACTAAAGGTGGAGCATGTCCATATTCATTAAGGATATCCACACCTCCAGGCTAGTTGCTCAGCATAATGCATCCAAGATTATCCAAGTGCAACTAACTCTGGGCAAGACCACGATCCAAATTGTAGCTTGCTACAGATCCCCCACCATGCCCCAGGATTTCCACTCCTCATTTCTTGATACACTGGAAAATATTAAGGCACAATCTAACACACTAATAATGGGCAATTTCAACTACCCCACCATTACCTTGGAAAACTACTCATGTACCAACTCTTTTGCTCAATGTTTACTGGAATTAATAAATTCCAACTCCTTGGATCAACTTATCCACACCCCCACCAGGGGCAGCAATATCCTAGACCTGGTCATTACCAACATGGGCAACTGCTGTTCCACACCAGAGGTCAATTCCTCGTTGGTCGGATCTGACCACAAGCTAATCACCCTAGACATCCACATCCCACCCCACCCCCCATTAGGGAAACCATCATAAAAAATTTCTCCAAAGCCAACTTCATGCTTCTTAAGACAGAAGTGGAAAACATCACAACACCCATGCAGATGGACAATAGAGGTACAACTGCTAAATCCTACACAAATGCACTTTATAAGCACTTACAAGAGTGCATGAATCATGCAATCCCTAACACAACCAAGATGCTATCCTCCAAAAAAAGGAAGCCAATCTGGTGGTCCCATGCCATAAACAAACTCTACAACAGAAGAAAGAAACTGTTTCAGAAAAGAGTAAAATCCCATGATTGGAGGAACTCCCTGGTCAGCCTCAGTAAAAAGCTGAGATCCTTCATAAAATCCTCCAAAGCTAGTTACAAAAACAAAATTGCTACTGATTCTAAAGACATCCACAAAGCATTCTATAGCTATGTCAAGAATCTCAATGGTAACACTCAGATCTGTTCTGAGTTACAGCACAACGGCACTAAATATACAGAAACAACTGATATTGCTAACATCCTGGCAGATAGGTTCAGTGCTAATGTTACCTCCCTCTCACCCCCTAAAGGGCCCATGTCTATACCGGAAGAATGTAAAGTTCCTGTAATCACATCTGCACAGGTAAAAACCACATTCTCCAAAGCCAAGAACACAGCATCCATGGGACCTCACAACATCCCAGGTTGTGTTCTACATGAACTACAGAATGAACTGGCACCCCACCAAAGTGCCATGTTCAATCATAGCCTCACCTCAGGCTTTGTTCCCACTGAATGGCACACAGTGACAGTTATCCCACTCCACAAAGGGGGAGCCATCATGGATCCCTCGGTCTACTGCCCCATTAGCCTGATGAGCCTGGTCTGCAAGGCTATGGGACATATCATCATGGAACTTATAAACAATGACATTGGTAATCTCCAAACTCTGGACCTCACCCAGTTCAGGTGTGTAAAAGGCAGATCATGTCTCCTAAACCTGATAGACTTCTTTGAAGTGGTCACCAAAGCTGTAGATGAGAGTAAGGTGGTTCACACAGCCTAGTTAGATCTCGCCAAGGCTATTGACACCATCCCCCCCTCTGGAATTATAGATAAACTAGGTATAAATACCTATGTCACAAGATGGGTTGCCAACTGGCTCACTGACAGAACCCACGCTGTGAAAGTAGCAGACTCCAAATCCAACATCAGACCAGTGACAAGTAGAGTAGCACAGGGTTCAGTCCTGGGTCCTCTCCTGTTTGGTATCTACTTCTCAGAAGTACAGGCTAACACAGAAGGTCTTTGACTAATGACGTTCGCAGATGACTGCAAACTAGGAGCCATAATCAAAACTCCTAATAATGTGGACATCCTACAAAAGGGCCTCACTGAGACAGATGCCTGGTGTCAAAGCCATGGCCTCGAGCTCAATGCCAAAGTGCATTGTCATCCCTTTTGGTAAAAACTCTGTACCCATGAACTGCCACATAGGCAGTAGTCTACTTAACACTGAAAGTGTGATAAGAGACCTTGTTACACAGGTAGACAGTAGTCTCTCCTTTGATAATCACATCACCACAGTAGTCAGGAAATCCTTCTACGTGGCACACTTCATTACAAAAGGTTTCTCATCCAGGAAAAAAGAGGTCATTGTTCCCCTCTACTCATCACTCATTAGACCCATTATAGAGTACAATGCCCTTTTTGGTATGTACCTCACAAGACATCTACAACAACTAGAAATGCCATAGAAATACCTCACAAAGAGGATTACTGGCCTCAAACAGATGCCCTACGCAGACCTTCTAAAAAAACTCCAGCTTTATTCCGTCACATACAAAGCTATGTCAAACCTAGAGCTGTTGGACATGCTCTACTTAAAGAAATCCCAATCCCTCTGGGCTACATGATCTAGGGACCTAAACCTTGTCACAACAATAAACAGAACATGCTGGAGGGATAGATTCCTGTCCCAGAGACTTCCAATACTCTGGAACAAACTGCCTATCTATATCAAACAAAGCTCCTCATTAGCACTCTTCAAGAAAAATCCTGATGACTGGATGAGAGATAGGAAATTCACCCCGGGGATCACTTCTGTGGCTCTGCTTGACAGAGACACAGGAAAATAGTTTTCTTGGGTGGCGAAAGCCAGGGTACCTTTTTGGCTAGGCTTATATAGGCCCTAGGGCCAATAGCCTAGTACCTACCTATAAACCTATGAACCTATATCTGTGCAGTCACAGAAACCTGGTTCAAGGCCTCAGAGAATACCCTGGCCTTGCAAGGCTACAATGTCTTCTACACCTTTAGACCGCAAAATGAACATGTGAAAACCAAAGGAGGCAATGTTTCAATCTATATTAAAGATAAATTCACCTCCCTTCTAGATAGACTGAACAACTACATGGAGTTACTCCAGGTCCAGGTTACAGTAGGTAAGACCACCATTCAAGTCATAGCCAGTTATAGATCACCCTCCATGATTCACAACACCCACAAAGCCTAGTTGACCAAACTGAAGGCAATCCAAATTCTATCAAACACACTAGTTATGGGGCATTTGAATTATCCCACTATCAAGTGGAAAACGTATACTAGACCTAACTCGCTAGAGCAAAAGTTCCTTGACTTTGTTAATTCAAATGCCCTGGAACAAATTTCCCATACCCCAAGAAGGGGAACAAACATTCTGAATATAGTCCTCACCAACATGTCAAACATATGCACTGCTGCAAATGTTGGAATTTCATTAGTTAAAACTGACCACAAATCAGTCATTTTCAAGCTGGCACTATCACCAGAACTCACAAAGTGTGAAATCAGACTAAAAAACTTCACCAAGGTGAACTATACCCTCCTAGGTGAAGATATAAATGCATTCCAAGCCCCACCCAAAGCTAGAAGTGGTAACTATGCTGAAGCTTACACTAAAGCACTGTACAATCACTTGAATAAGTGTATAAACTCAGCCATACCAGAAAGCATCAAAGCAAAAGCCCTAAGTAAAATGAAGCTGCCATGGTGGACATCTGGCATCAACAAACTTTACAATAAATGCAAAAAGTTACTGTTGTTGAAAACAAAGGCAAGACCCCAACAATGGAAAAACACCCTCCTCAACCTCAACAGGCAAACAAGATAACTTGTCAAATCCTCCCAAAGGCTCCTTTGAGAGAAACTTAGCAAGTACAGCGAAGGATAATCATATAAAGCTATATACATAACCTAAAGGGTAGAACACAAGTATGTGCAGAACTACTGGCCAACTGTATCACACACACACACTGACCCCACAGAGATAGCAAACCTGCTAGTGGATAGGTTTGGTGAAAATTTCACTCACTTATCCCCTCCTAACTTTTAACAAACCTTCCCCTAACCCCCCCCCCACCACTACATATCTGAAGAGCAGGTCCTCAAAGCCATATGTCACAAGAAGATGGCTGCAACTGGCTCCCTGTTGTTCGGCATCTACTTCTCAAGTACAGGGCAACATAGAGGGACTATACTACAAAGTTTGCAGATAACTGCAAACTGGGCCTGGTAGTGGAAAGTAATAGTCGGACACAGATATTCATACCCCTTCGGAAAAAAAGGTAACCCAAGCTACCGAAGGGATTCACATCTAGATCAAGGAGGGTCATTGTTCCCCTGTACTTTCACTATCCAGACCATGATCGAAAACAATGCCCCATCGCCCGGATAGACCCCAAAAGTTCCTCACCAAAAAGGATAAGGGATTCCAAAATCTGTCATATGCCAGACTGCACTCAGGACTCCCCTATGCTGTGGAATAAAAAATCGTTCCATGTGAGAGGCAGCACCACCCGCTGGCTCTGTTCAGAAGAATCTTGACCGTGTGGATGGATGGAGATCATAGGTTTACCCCTGAATCATCTGTGTGTCACTGGACAGAGGAGGAACATAACATAATAATGGGCACAATTTTTTAACAATAGGTGGCGTAGCCTAAACAAAGCAGGCTAGGCTAGGCTTATAAATGCCTTAGGGCAGATAGCCTAGTATAAACCTATGAACCTATGAACCTTGTACAAGACAAAAAACACAGCCTTCATGGGAACAGATGACATCTCAGTCTGTCTTCTAAATAGGCTAAAACATGAACTAGCATCAGCACTAAGTACCCTTTTCAATCATAGCCTAACCACAGACTTTGTTTCTGTGGAATGGATAACAGTAACAGTTATCCCTCCACAGTTATGGCCTCCACAAATTGGCCTAGAATGACAGACCAGGGAATGACAGACCCGACCCCCCTGTAACTCTGTCTCACATATCATTATGGGATCATTATGGACCTCACATGTTACCGCCAAATACTGGATCCCTTCCTTCTCCCTTTCATTTGGCTTCTACAAATTCATTAAATCCTGTGGTGGTATTTTTGAAGGATTTGATCTGTGATGAGCCAAATGATGAGCTAGCAATGAGCAGACAAGGTACACACAACACTTTGAATCCCACATACATTCATTACACAATCCACATTAGCAAACTATCCGAAAAACCCTTCGCTGCTGTCAAGGTTGCCAACTGGCACAACACCTGATAGGCTGGCAATCAAAGTGAAGTGAAATCAATCAATCATCCATGACTCCACCAGCAGGTGGGTGCCACAGTGTCAGTGCTGGTGCCACAGGGTATATGCTTCTCAGAAATTCAGGTCAAACAAAAGGGTTGTGTTTGACTAGACCAAAAAACTGCAACTGTAAACTGCCAATTTTCATTGAAATCTTTCCTTTGACACAATAAATGTCCCTCATACTATCAAATCAACAATGATACTTTAATTAAAGGAAGTGGTAAGTGGTAACAGGACCCACATGAGTTGGCTGACTGCAACCTTAACCTCATATGTCTACTGTAGTAAAGGAAAGCTTTCACTTGATTATGAACATTTGCTAACCGGAAAGTCTGACTTGGAACAATGCCAATTTTTTGGGTCTGGGGGGGAGGATGCTCAGAAAGAATGTGTCTGTATCATGGGAGAGATGGAGGGAAATGGAGAAACCACCACAACATCAGAGAGCTGCAGCAGAGGCAGACAAGCACTCCCAGCACAAGAAGGCACCCAGAAACTGAGAAAAACTGTTGTGCACAAAACAGGGCGGTTTGCAATAGGTTTGCAGCCTCCCAAACACAAAACTAAAATTCCTGGAAGTGACTCTCAGACTGCTTTTCTGTGTGTGTGTGTGTGTGTGTGTGTGTGTGTGTGTGTGTGTGTGTGTGTGTGTGTGTGTGTGTGTGTGTGTGTGTGTGTGCATCTTCTCCCTGTGTTTGTGTGGGTTTGCTTTTGTGTCCTTCCATGTTACAAAGACATGTCTGCATTATTTCTTCCTGGGCCTCTGCTGAAAATTATTTTTTTGTTCCAAGTCAGACTGTCCTGGTTAACAAATGTTAAATAAAATTGACAGGCATTTGAATTTCAGACTTCAGGTTTCTGAATGTTTAGTTCCTTATATATCTGATGGTGCAGTGGTAGCATTGTTGCTTCACAGCTATAGGATTTCTGGTTTGATTCTTGGGTCGGGTGCCTTCTGTGTGGAGTCTGCATCTCCTCCCTGTGTTTGTGTGGATTTGCTCTGGTGTCCTGCCATTTTACAAAGACATGTGTTTGCAGTATTTCTCCCTGGGCCTCTGCTGAAAATTGTTTTTGTTATGTCAGAAGTAAAATTGACATGCATTTGAATTTCAGACTTCATATTCTTCAGAAAATACATAGTAACACAAACTTTTATTCTAGCAATTTTCTAAGTTTATAAGATGAATATTTGAAATCTGCCCCTATTTTTGGGACTGTATTCCCCCATTATTGGCTTTGTCCAGGTTTTTTGTGCTAAGGTTGACAGCTATGGCAAGAACTGAATTCACTGAATATGTTTGAGGGCTGTATTCCCTCATTACTGGGTTTGTCCAGATGTTTTGTGCTAAGAGGTTGACAGCTGTGGTGAGAACTGAATTCACTAAATGATAGCCATTTAAGTTTCAGTCTTCCTCTCTTTCACAAAGCAGCTGATTTGGCATAGTGGTATGTTGCTCTGACTGTTTTGCACAGGGACCTTGGCAGTAAAATGTATGGTGGTAACATAGCATTTTATTCTAGCAACTTTCCAAGATTATACAAGCAATGTTTAATGTGTCCCTGGTTTTTGGGCTTTTGACCCCCCCCCCAATAAATTTTGGCTTTTTCCAGATTTCTTGTGCTGCGAAGTTGAGATGCAGTTGAGTATTGAGTAGATTTTACAAGGAACTGAGAGTTTCAGGGGAAGAGAAGTTTAGTGCTGCTTATGCTGAGTCAGCTTGCATTGTTAATAGCACAACAGGTTGTGTACTTGCTTTTGATGCAGAAGGCTGTGGATTCTACTCCCACAAGGAGTGGATACTGCTGTACTGAGAATGTCCTCCTTGGCAAAGATATTAACTATGAGCCTGTTATCAGTTTGCCATCCATTTCCTATTGCAATATTACTAGCTTATCATTTTTTAATGTAATTTAGGCAATTTATTCCTCAGGGGCAACAGATACTTTCTTTTCAATGAAACCATGAAATATAAAGGTGTTTGCTAGCAGCAACCTCTTCATTAGTTACAGATTTCTTTAATGTGGAATTATTTAGATGACTTTTACTTCTTCAGAGATTGTGCATATTTACTGATAATGGTGGACTGTAGAATTGTGCATATTTACTGATAATGGTGGACTGTAGAATTGTGCATATTTACTGATAATGGTGGTCTGTAGAAGTTTGAGTAGACTTTTATGATGGAAATGTTCTGAACTGGGCAGTTTTGTCATTATGGGTGCATGCATTTTGTTTCATTGTTTACTGGAAAAATGTTCTGAATTGGGTAGTTTTGTCATTATTGGTGCATGCATTTTGTTTCATTGTTTACTGGAAAAATGTTCAAAACAATACATTTAAAACACCATCTAACAACTGTACTGTATTGTACAAGGAATATAATTTAGTGCAATCAGGAAGGTGTATCAAAGAGCACATGTATGTTTCATATGCAAGGGGCCTATGATTTGAAAACAGCACCAAATTAATCTTTATCTGCCACTGGCAAAATGTATTTTCTTTGAATGTGGGTTTCAATGCTGTTTCAATTAATATGAGTTTCAAGGGTAGAGAAGTTTTAATGATAAGTCTGTTGTCATTGTGAGACTGCATTGCTTTGTTTAGCAGATGTCTTAGTGTTTGTGCTGTAAAATGCAAAATAAAACTTTCAAATGAAGTCCCAATCATCATAGAAGTAAAGCAGTATGCACATTAGTGTTTAGGGTAAATGGAGTGAAATAGCCAAGTAATGGATCATTGGAATGGCTGCAGGGGGAGGCTCCATTCGACCATGATTTTGTGAGGGGGAAGGGCGGCAAACTCAAAGACAGACCCAGCTGAACTATACCTCCCAACTGCCCAGATTTTCAAAGAATGAATAGATTTTTGCTTCTTATTTTTGGTTTTTCCTCATGAAATGTGTGGTTTTCTGGCAAATCATTTAGGAATTAAGTCACTAAATAATGACACACTGAGTTTCAGACTTTATAACCTTCAGAAAATGCATGCTAAAGTAAGACCTGTTATTCTATCAACTGTCTCAGTTTATACAAGAGGAGTTTTTAGTACTGCTTATATGTTCCCCCAATATATCTGGCCTTGTCCAGATTTATTGCATTAACAAGTTGAGAGGTACATGCAAATAAATTGCTTTATAGAATTAGACATAGCCAAACCTCTCAACTGTCCCCGATTTTGGCTCAAAATGTTGCTCTTCCCACTAATAATCCCTCAGCAAAATAGCAATTTTAGAAGAAAACATGGAGGGTTTACAATTAAGAAATAACTGTAATAATCAGAGTTATAGATTACTTTTATTTCAGAAATGCATTTAGATTATTTTATTTTGTCAGCTGCTCAAGTTAGCAGTACTAATATTAAAGTGTCCCTTCTTTGACAGGTTCCCAGCTGTATTGTGTGGCTATGTTATATTTTTGCATCACATGTTTGGTCCATTGTTCATAAAAGTGAGTTTTTTTTTGGCAAATTAGTGACAAATCATTAAAGACTGACATTAGAAAATAATGACAGACATTTGAGTTTCAGATTTCATCGCCTTCAGAAAATTCATACTAATGCAAGACCTATTCTATTATCTTTCTAAGTTTATAAGAGCAATATTTAAAAATTGTCCTTATTTTTGGGCCTTTGTCCCATGTCTATGTATGGCTTTGTCCAGATTTCTTGCTCTGAGGTTTAGAGGTATGACAAATGTGTCAGGGTCATCACAGTCAGCCAGAGACATTTCAAATTGTGACATACTTGTTGCACCCCACTCTCCCATGTAGTGACTCTGGATGTGTCCAAGCAAGGCAAGGAGCAGTTATGCAGTGTAAATGTGCAGATTATCCCCCCATCCAAGGTAGACACAAGTACTACAGTGGCGTTTCATCTGTCCTTGATTTTGCAGAATGGTCTGGTTTCTGTCATATTTTTGTACTGTTGGTTTATGCTTATTACTCAGAAAGTGCCTGTTACTCTGTGTTTAAGTAGCAATGCTTTAATGACCATCAGGTAAGCTTGTCTGAGATCGTAAGATGCAAGTAAGCTTTAATAAGCATACTGTTAAAGAACTGCCAACATTGAAAGCCTTTCTGTTGTTGCCATGCAGGGAATACTTACATAACTAGATAATGTATAAGCCTTGGGTATTGAAATGCATATGACAGTATTTGTAATAAAGGACAGGATTACATTATTTTAAGAAGCTTATTACACTTGTTGGAGACTTCCAGTCATCTCTGCAGGCTTTACCCGTAAACTAAATAGAATGCCAATCATGCGTGGTCCATAACATGTACAGTAATCCTTTAAGCAATATATCTTGAGCTTGTTTCTTGTTTGCTTTTAATTTTTTACTTTGATCATGTTTTCCCCATGAAACAAGTAGATAGTTGTTGTCAGGCAGTAGGTGTTTTTTGGATAAGAAACATTTTACAAGAGGGGGCATCACAGAGATTTCTACTTTCAGCATATTACTTGGTACTTTAATAAAGCTGAATATAAATTATAATTAGAACTGCAGTGCAAGGAGAAATGGTTTGAGTTGAGTGCTGCTTGTTTTTCTTATACTTGATTTTGACTGGCATTCCATTAATGTATTTAAAAAGTAATTTATTTTCTCATGCCTCATAACCTTTTTGTTTCCATCTAGATATTAAGTAAGCTGTCATGTAGCCAATGCATTGAAATATTTTTATTCTTCTCCACTTCATTTTGTCTTGATTGGACTCTCATAATGACAGTTTGGCACCCAGGGCAGCGTATTTAATTAAAGTTACAGTTTTTGTGGTTTTGAGCATAGCTCCTCCCCTTCTAGTTGGCTGCACCCCTTCCCATTGACCCCACCCATTCAGCTGTCTCCTGCAGCCCCCCTTTGATTTGAAGTCACCAGCCGCCACTAGCGACAATGCTATTGCTGCACCACTGCGATTAGTAAAGACATCACCTCAAGTACAAAAGAAGTTATAACCCTCCTATACTCGGCAGTTATCCAGCCCATAATTGAATATAATGCCCCATTTAGCATGTACTGTACTAAGCTCCTGAAGCAATTAGAGAAACCCAAGAGGTTTCTAACAAAGAAGATCAAGGGGCTCCTGCATGTACCTTACACAGAGCAACCCTGTCACTGTACTCCATATCGTACAGACTTCTTAGGAGAGACTTATGCCGGGCCTACAGAGCAATCCAAGATCCAAACCTAATGAACTTGCTGCATATCCATAAATCAAACAGACTAGAGCTACCCATTCCAGGGACTTCAGTATGACCTGGGACTTAAATAGGACATGCTGGAGGGACAGATTTATCTCCCAGCGACTGCTGTATCTTTGGACCAGGCTACCAATTCATGTGAAGCAGAGCACCTCTATGACACTGTTCAAGAGGAACCTGGATGAGTAGATTGGGCACCATAAATTCTTATTAGGGATAGACCCCACAACCCTCATCACTAAATGCAATCTTTGATATTGACTAGCATTTCTATTACATTGGGATGAAACAGCTAGGCTTAAAATGACCTCTGGCTCGATAGCCTTGTAATCTCCTATGAGCCTATGATCCTATGATCAAATTTGAGAAGGTAAAATGTTTATCATGTAATTCAGGAACTAATTCTTATTATTATTATGGTTTGTCCATTTAGTAAAAGCTAATAGTGACAAATTGCAGGTAATTCTTGGATATAACTGCACTAGTGAATAAAGGTGCTAGTAGTTGTAGGTGCATGTTAGCTTTAGGGTGGTGACTGTGATTTGTGCTAAGAGTTTGCTCTGAACCCTCTGAGTGTCTTAACTGAGCAAACTAGAGAATAGAAGAGAAAACCCCTGCCTTAGCCTTCCTGTGTTCCCCAAATGCTATATCACTACTACTTACACAGTATTTTACTTCACTGTCCCAGCGTCTGCGTCTTTGGAACAGGATACCAATTCATGTGAAACAGAGCACCTCTATGACACTGTTCAAGAGGAACCTGGACAAGTGGATGGACCCTCCGCTTTACCAGAGATTATAGCCATAATGGCTGTAATATATCACAGACCAGAATGTCAGAAGCAGATGTAAAAGACCTGAACTGCCTTTAGATATCATATATGCAGGCTTACCAACTATGGTCTTTACCATAACTACAGAGGTATGGTATACAGTAAACCATTGTTTTTATTTACTTGTTTAAATGTGTTTACTAGAGTAAGACCATTGATCAAACAATGACCAGCTACTGGCTTAGCCCACATACTTGCAGGTTATTACACAAGCACCATGATGTCCTTCTATATCCCCCGTTCTACGGTAGCTCTGAACCCAGTAGGTGTCAAGACTCAAGCAGGTGTTGCCCAGCAGTACTGCTTCTCATACTAGCCTTTGAAATGATAACAGATTACTGTCTGCTCAGCCTTCCCTTCCTACCTAACTGTTCTGGTCACCAAGACCACCAAATCCTCATCACCAGCAGTATATAAGGATGTCTGTGCCTGCAACAACAAACCAGCTAGAAGGTTTAGCAATTTGTTTATAGAATGCACATATTTACTGCCATTATAATAATAACATATGTTATAAAGGCACGAAACATGCAGTAGGCAAGAGACTATTAAATCTGAAATAAAAGAGAGTGAATGCATCTAGTGAACTCATGGGTCAGAATGTATGTATGTGGGTGCAAAATATCCAATCTATTCACATAAAGTAAGGCATGATACCAGTTTTATCTTACTCCATATATTGCCATTCAAAAGTAAACAGTTATCACATACCTTCATCCATGCAAATTATAAAAGAATCCCATGAGTCAGTGCATACAAGTACTGGGCACTAGTGTATCAAAGGTGGGCAAAAGGTGTAATTGCCCCGAGGACAAAGTGTTAGGGAGTGCAATCAAGTGGCTAGAAGTTACTTTCTTTTTACACCAAAATGTCAGTATAGAAAGGCACTTGAGTTCGGCATTAGCTGAATTACTGTAGGAAGCTGATTACCTTCTCCTTCTAAGGACTCCGTTTTTTTTTTTTTTTTTTTTTGCTCTTCACTTAAAGAAATGGGAAGTATGGATTTGCTGGAGTGTGATTGGCTGAATTACTGTAGGAATCCAATCAGCTTCCTACATTAATCTGAAGACATTTTTTTTTTGTTGTTTGTTTGTTTTTTTTTGGGGGGGGGTTGTTTTGTTTTTTTTGGGGGGGTTGTTTTGTGAGTGGGTTGAGGGCTGGGGGGAGGGGGGCATACCTCTCAACTGTCCTGATTTGTGGTTTTCAGGCAAATCAGTGAGGACTGAATTCACTAAATAACAAGAGACATTTGGGTTTCAGACTTCATATCCTTCAGAAAATGCACAATAATATAAAACATTTTTGTTCTAGCAACTTTCTAAGTTTCTAAGAGCAATATTTAAAAATTGTCCATATTTATTTGGCTTTTGTTCCTCCATTATTTTTGGCTTTGTCCAGATTTCTTGAGCTAAGAGGCTGAGAGATATGGAGGAAGATGTGGCATGGATTTGGTGAGGCTCTCATCTGGTGCATGTTCTGCACCTTTTATAACATATGCTATTATCACAGTGACAGCAAATATGTGTATTTTACAAAAGAATTACCAAGTCTAGCAATTTTATTGTTGCAGAGCTAGACATCCTTATATACTGCTGGCGATGAGGATTTGGAGGTCTCAGTGATCAGAACAGTCAGTTAGGAAGGGAAGGTTGAGCAGACATCTAAAGATCTAAAGTTTTTTTTTCCTCTTCAACTGAAGAGCTGGTGGGGGGGACATGTAGACTGGGTACTGTACTTTGGGAACACTGATCAAACAGACTTTCTCTCTTCTATTAGCGATTCATAGAGATATTTTGACAAGCTTCCGCACCATGTGCAGTTTCATTGTAAAAGGTGGAATCACACCTTTTCTATCTACTTTGAAATCAGCAAATATGTTTTCTCTTGCTGCTAATTTTGCTATATCCCAATGTGAGCTGCTTGTCCTGGCTGAGCCAAAGCCATTTGTTTCCATCGGTGCTCACCAACCAAGAGGGTAGAGATATAGGCAGAGAATTAAACACTGTAATTTTAATAATCAAGAAATCCTTGACAGGTTTAGAGTGGACAAGGATATTGTAATGGGTCTTAGTGAGCATGTATGGTCCCCACATGTGTACTGGGGTGATGTGTGGACTTCCTATCCCTGTGGATACTAATGTATGTATAGCCCTCACTATACTTGCCACTGGGACCTTCCACAGACAGAATGGGGACACTTTGGGTATTTTGCAGGCTTCTGCCTCAAGAGTACTTCAGAAGTTCCTGGATGTACTCTTGGCATGTGTGAATCATTACATGTATTTCTCATTGTCACCTCCGGACCAAGCCTGGACTATGAGTGTCTTTTATGAGGTGGCATGTTTCCCTAAGGTGGCTAGTGTGATAGATTTCACCCATTTTATAATTAGGAGCCCATCTATTCAACAACAGGAGCATTAATTACCACAATAGGAAGGGCTATCATTCCATTAACTGCCAGGTAGTGTGTAATGCATGGGGGTGCATCCCAAGTGTATCTGCCCAGCATCCTGGCAGTGCATATAATTCCCATATCTGACACACAAGCTCAGTCTACCACCTCTTCTTGCATGCTAGATGCTATTTTGATGGTAAGTGGAATTGTTTTCTTTTTTTCATCCTTTAAGTGTTTATTCATAGTAAAATGTATTGCTTACCACTAAACCACTTTTTCTTTGTCTTGTCTTGTCTCATCCCCTTTTTCTTTTTTCCAGGTGATGCAGGATGTCCACTAGAGCCATGAGAAATCCAAGTGGAGCTATGGAAGTTCATTTTAATACAGCCCTGTTCCAGACCAGAATTGTCATCAATAGGTTATTCAGCTTGCTGAAAAACTGATTCAGATGCCTCAATGATTCTGGATTTGCCCTTCATTATGACCCAGGTACTGCATGCATAATGTTTACTGCATGTTGCATTCTGCACAACATGATCATGTGATGGTCTGGTGGTGAAATGATCCATACCATCACTGCAGCTCCCAGTTTCAGTCCTATCATGACTAATGATGATCAGCTGGCAGCGATAGTAAGGGACCCCATATAGCAGGTTCATGCATGGCATACAGCTACTCAGATAAAGAAGTAGCATCTAGTCTAGAACTATGGATCATGACATTCAGGTTAAAAGTCAGTACATAAGAATAAGTAAGATTTGTGACAAAGATCAAGTGCTCACCCAAGAAATAGAAAGGATGGAGAAATTGTTTATAGATAGAGGCTACAATAAAAAAATGTTAAATGAGGTTAAAAATAAAGTTTTTTCAATAGAGGACTGTAGAGATAAATCAAAATTGGAATATAAGAATGGACCTAATCAATCTACAACAAATAGGAGAATTTGCAACATTAAGGATAGAGTAGCATACTTAATGCAATATACTAATGATACCTATGATTTGAAGGATATAATTAAACAAAATTGGAAGCTATTAACTATAGACGAAGGAATTAAACATATAGTAGGTGAGCAACCTAAGTTTATCTTTAGAAACTCACCTAGTCTTAAACGACTATTGTGCTTTAAAGAAGGGAAATATAAATCACATGAACAAATGAATTTGAAAACTGTAGGCACTTTTCCATGCACAAGATGTAATATGTGTCGATATATATGCAAAGAACAAGTATATGAACATCCAAAAATGCAATATACTTTTAAACCCAGATTCTATGCAAGTTGTAATTCCATGAATCTGGTGTACTTAGCGACATGCACAGGATGTGAAGTGTTTTATGTTGGTCTGACTAAACGAAAGTTTAAACAAAGGATTTATAACCACATTTATGAAATAAGAAAGAAGAGTGATAAGAATGCCTTAGCCAGACATATAAATGAACATACAGAACACAGTTTTAGATTTCGAGTGTTGCAACTAGTAGTTCTGAATAAAAGGTGGGGAAATGATGCAAACACCCTAGCAAATATTGAGCTGTCATGGATTTTGAAGCTAGGTGCTCATATATATCCTGGCCTGAATCAGACTATTTGTATTAAACCTGTATTAGATAGCAGACTATACAAATAGAATCTGGGTTATTCACTTGAATTCATTCATATTTAACTATACATATTTATATATATACATATTTATATCCATTTTTACGTTATAATAATAATATACAACATAATACAGTTGCTCTACATCCCTTCTTTTGCACATGATGATATTTTTGTTATAGCATACATTCTATCCTTATTATTTAAATAAATATATAAGTATATAAGTATATGAGTTTTTATGAACATATATATATAAAATTTTACGCTTATATTTCTATTCTATTTTTTGTATATATCAATTTGAACTTGACATATCATAGCTAAATGTATGAATTAGATTTATCTATATATTTATGCTTGCAGTCCCATACAATTTTATTTAGTTTAAATCTTCTATGTTTCATGCTTATTTATATTTATATTTAAATATTTATGTTTAAATATTTATTTATATTTATTGACATATACCTATATTTATATTTGCATTTATATTATATTATATTATATATACAAATAAATTTATTATGATATTGATGCTCTTAAATATGAGCAAGAACTTTACATTATAATATAAAATAATATATATTTATATATATATATATATATATATTTACTATATTCATTATTACACTATTTTTGCATGTAAATTTAAGAAATGTACTGCTTGTATATTAACGCACAGGAGGTTACTTATGCTTTAGATGACTATAAATGATTTTTAAGGATGTCATTCTTTCAGGATGTCATTTTAAATGAGTTTTAAGGTTTGCTTTCAGCATTTTAAAAGGCTTTTAGAATATTGTCATATCACATTTGATATAAGCATATAAATGAATTGTAGCATACAAGTTTTTGTATATGAATATGTGTACTATTTATAATTAATTATTCCGGAGTGATTGAAATACATTTTAAAGCAGAGAAGTAATGTTTTTTACGCAAGATGTTCAATCATACATATGAATGTGAGCACTACTCTGTGTTTTTAAATCTGGTTGACTAAGCAAATTGATTAATTGAATGCACTTATTGATTCTAATTGTGGTTTTACTGACTATATAAACCATCTGTTTTAATTCATTAAATGTGAAGATCTGATGAAGCGCACTACAAGTGCGTGAAAGCGCTTATCTGTTTATTTTCTGTGAATAAAGAGTGTTCGTTCCAGTAATTTTGAAGAAGCATCATTTTTTCGGTTGGTGGATCCTTCAGTGTGTTTTTTACTGCATTTATCTTCCTATTTTGACTGGGGATTCTATCGGCTTCATCCGGTTTTTTCAACAGTTTCATTTCTCTTCCAATTACCGGAGAAACCACAACCGTACATATGGAAGAAGCAGCAATTGAACTTGATTATAACCCAGCTCTGAGAGGGAGCCAACAACAGAGATGGGAACATCTTACTCAACCGAATGAAAATCCGCTGTTACAGCTGGATTTACAGGTACCTCCTGAATCAATTAATTCAAACATAGAAACCAACAATAATAATATGATTGAGTTCAATACACTGCTACGGCAGTTGGAAAATGATATGTATAAACTACAAAGATACTCCTGGCAGCGTAAGCACCTGGAGGCTTGTATACATTTCAAAATAATACCAAGAGGCATGCGAGTACTTTGCATGCCTACCTATGGCGAGCAACATCCTGTGCTGTTGAAGAAATGGCAAGACCTGAATATTAACTTGGGCTTCAAATACATCAATTTGATCTTAGAATATTTCCTGCCGATAGAGACAGAGCTACAAACAAAGGTAGAAGCGCTCAGAAAAGACATCTATGAGCGCTTCATATCCAACAATTTCTGTAGCAGGAAAATAGACAATTTGTATTCCCAATTAAACATCTATAGTGAAAAACTCAAATTGATTAAACAGAGGAAATTATGCCGTGACCACAGCGACTTCGCAAATGGTAATATTTTTGTATGGCCGAGGATACACACTCAGGCGCCATCAGGGGCAGCTGCAGTACTGGATAGAGGAGCCGATGACATCACGACGTACAGATCGAATGCAAACAGTCGAATGGATTATTCAACTGGGTTAGCTGAAGTACCAACGATTACTGGCAGTATATCAGGTGAAATTAATGTCAACAACACCTCGAGTGGTGTTACTTCAACAAACACTGTTCTAAATAGAATGGTTACTGACATATCAACGCCACCACCTAATCAACTGGCTTTAGGGGCATCTGGCAATAATGAAAGTGAACAAGTCGTCCGTCGGAAGACCAATACTCCAGATGACACACGTTTTTTACCATATCCTATAAGACAAACATATCGCACAAGAGGCCGCTCGTTGAGCAAGGGCCCAAGAAAGAGGAAGTTTTCCGAGGAGAGATACACACAAATGAAGAACGTAAGAAATTAAATGACTTAGTATATGACTTTTCTAATAGAGATTAATGAAGCTGATATAATGTTGCTGAATAAAGGGCTGGGTTTTATACCCTCGCAATGCAGCAAGCTTAATACTACGCTGACTGATTTAAGATTATTTGGTAGGTCGGTAGCCTTAAAAATATATTTTTTTACAGCTACAGGAACACATGATGCTACCCCAGGTGTGTCCACTAAAAAGAAAAGTAGTTTTATCCCTCCTGTACCGCATCAAGTAGAATGTTTTACCAGAATGTGTGAAGACGATTTTTATAGATATTATACACATAATGACAGAATTAAAAAGAAAAATAGATTTTATAATATGGATAAATCTGAATTGAATTCACTTTCTAAATTAAAAGAGGATGATAAGCTAACTATAAAGCCAGCTGACAAAGGGGGCAGCATAGTCCTTATGGACACAGAAAGTTATAATGATAGCATGTACATATTATTGAATGATATTAAAACATATAGAGTCATATCAGGAATTGATGTATCTAAGATTATACGAAATGTGCATGACAATATATATGACCTATTAATGTGTAGACAAGTAGACAGAGAATTGTATGACTTTTCATACATTGACTTGCCTTTGATACCCTCCATGAAAGGACTCCCTAAGGTACACAAAGGAATAGTTCCTCTCCCAATGCGCCCCATTGTTTCAGGCCGAGGATGGGTAACCTCGAATATATCTGTATATTTAGAAACCATTTTAAGACCAATAGTTGATTCCATCCCAACCATTTTAAAAGATACATACCAACTATTAGATGTTATTAAAGAGTTCAATGCATACCATAAAGAATCATTAGATGAATGCATTTTAATAACATTAGATGTCAAGAATCTCTTCACTAGCATTCCCAATGATGAGGGTCTGCAAGCTATGATGGAAGTTCTTAATTCAGATACAGATTTTGACACAGATGAGAAAATTTTGATACACTTTCTCCTTCAAATGATCCTTGAGAATAATGTATTCATGTTTAATGATAAACATTATTTGCAGCAATGGGGAGTGGCCATGGGCACTCCCGTTACTTTACTTATGCAAATTTGGTAGTATTTAACTGGGAGAGAAACAATTTGTTTGATGATGAAAGATACAAGGAGAATATCAGAATGTACAGAAGATTTGTGGATGATATTCTGATTTTATGGGAGGGTACATTGGATGATTTTAGAAAATTTTTAACACACTTAGATTCAACCACCCATTATTTGAAATTTACAATGAAGTGGTCCTACACTTGTATTAGTTTTCTAGATATTAATGTAATGATCAATGGGAACATGTTGGAAACTAGTTTATACAGGAAGACATGCTGGGTGAATAATCTTTTGCACTATAATAGTATGCACCCCAGGCATGTGTTCCCAGGTATAGTTAAAAGTCAGTACATAAGAATAAGTAAGATTTGTGACAAAGATCAAGTGCTCACCCAAGAAATAGAAAGGATGGAGAAATTGTTTATAGATAGAGGCTACAATAAAAAAATGTTAAATGAGGTTAAAAATGAAGTTTTTTCAATAGAGGACTGTAGAGATAAATCAAAATTGGAATATAAGAATGGACCTAATCAATCTACAACAAATAGGAGAATTTGCAACATTAAGGATAGAGTAGCATACTTAATGCAATATACTAATGATACCTATGATTTGAAGGATATAATTAAACAAAATTGGAAGCTATTAACTATAGACGAAGGATTGGAATTAAACATATAGTAGGTGAGCAACCTAAGTTTATCTTTAGAAACTCACCTAGTCTTAAACGACTATTGTGCTTTAAAGAAGGGAAATATAAATCACATGAACAAATGAATTTGAAAACTGTAGGCACTTTTCCATGCACAAGATGTAATATGTGTCGATATATATGCAAAGAACAAGTATATGAACATCCAAAAATGCAATATACTTTTAAACCCAGATTCTATGCAAGTTGTAATTCCATGAATCTGGTGTACTTAGCGACATGCACAGGATGTGAAGTGTTTTATGTTGGTCTGACTAAACGAAAGTTTAAACAAAGGATTTATAACCACATTTATGAAATAAGAAAGAAGAGTGATAAGAATGCCTTAGCCAGACATATAAATGAACATACAGAACACAGTTTTTGATTTCGAGTGTTGCAACTAGTAGGTCTGAATAAAAGGTGGGGAAATGATGCAAACACCCTAGCAAATATTGAGCTGTCATGGATTTTGAAGCTAGGTGCTCATATATATCCTGGCCTGAATCAGACTATTTGTATTAAACCTGTATTAGATAGCAGACTATACAAATAGAATCTGGGCTATTCACTTGAATTCATTCATATTTAACTATACATATTTATATATATACATATTTATATCCATTTTTACGTTATAATAATAATATACAACATAATACAGTTGCTCTACATCCCTTCTTTTGCACATGATGATATTTTTGTTATAGCATACATTCTATCCTTATTATTTAAATAAATATATAAGTATATAAGTATATGAGTTTTTATGAACATATATATATAAAATTTTACGCTTATATTTCTATTCTATTTTTTGTATATATCAATTTGAACTTGACATATCATAGCTAAATGTATGAATTAGATTTATCTATATATTTATGCTTGCAGTCCCATACAATTTTATTTAGTTTAAATCTCCTATGTTTCATGCTTATTTATATTTATATTTAATATTTATGTTTAAATATTTATTTATATTTATTGACATATACCTATATTTATATTTGCATTTATATTATATTATATTATATATACAAATAAATTTATTATGATATTGATGCGTTTAAATATGAGCAAGAACTTTACATTATAATATAAAATAATATATATTTATATATATATATATATTTACTATATTCATTATTACACTATTTTTGCATGTAAATTTAAGAAATGTACTGCTTGTATATTAACGCACAGGAGGTTACTTATGCTTTAGATGACTATAAATGATTTTTAAGGATGTCATTCTTTCAGGATGTCATTTTAAATGAGTTTTAAGGTTTGCTTTCAGCATTTTAAAAGGCTTTTAGAATATTGTCATATCACATTTGATATAAGCATATAAATGAATTGTAGCATACAAGTTTTTGTATATGAATATGTGTACTATTTATAATTAATTATTCCGGAGTGATTGAAATACATTTTAAAGCAGAGAAGTAATGTTTTTTACGCAAGATGTTCAATCATACATATGAATGTGAGCACTACTCTGTGTTTTTAAATCTGGTTGACTAAGTAAATTGATTAATTGAATGCACTTATTGATTCTAATTGTGGTTTTACTGACTATATAAACCATCTGTTTTAATTCATTAAATGTGAAGATCTGATGAAGCGCACTACAAGTGCGTGAAAGCGCTTATCTGTTTATTTTCTGTGAATAAAGAGTGTTCGTTCCAGTAATTTTGAAGAAGCATCATTTTTTCGGTTGGTGGATCCTTCAATGTGTTTTTTACTGCATTTATCTTCCTATTTTGACTGGGGATTCTATCGGCTTCATCCGGTTTTTTCAACAGTTTCAAATCAGCAAATATGTTTTCTCTTGCTGCTAATTTTGCTATATCCCAATGTGAGCTGCTTGTCCTGGCTGAGCCAAAGCCATTTGTTTCCATCGGTGCTCGCCAACCAAGAGGGTAGAGATATAGGCAGAGAATTAAACACTGTAATTTTAATAATCAAGAAATCCTTGACAGGTTTAGAGTGGACAAGGATATTGTAATGGGTCTTAGTGAGCATGTATGGTCCCCACATGTGTACTGGGGTGATGTGTGGACTTCCTATCCCTGTGGATACTAATGTATGTATAGCCCTCTCTATACTTGCCACTGGGACCTTCCACAGACAGAATGGGGACACTTTGGGTATTTTGCAGGCTTCTGCCTCAAGAGTACTTCAGAAGTTCCTGGATGTACTCTTGGCATGTGTGAATCATTACATGTATTTCTCATTGTCACCTCCGGACCAAGCCTGGATTATGAGTGTCTTTTATGAGGTGGCATGTTTCCCTAAGGTGGCTAGTGTGATAGATTTCACCCATTTTATAATTAGGAGCCCATCTATTCAACAACAGGAGCATTAATTACCACAATAGGAAGGGCTATCATTCCATTAACTGCCAGGTAGTGTGTAATGCATGGGGGTGCATCCACAGTGTATCTGCCCAGCATCCTGGCAGTGCATATAATTCCCATATCTGACACACAAGCTCAGTCTACCACCTCTTCTTGCATGCTAGATGCTATTTTGATGGTAAGTGGAATTGTTTTCTTTTTTTCATCCTTTAAGTGTTTATTCATAGTAAAATGTGTTGCTTACCACTAAACCACTTTTTCTTTGTCTTGTCTTGTCTCATCCCCTTTTTCTTTTTTCCAGGTGATGCAGGATGTCCACTAGAGCCATGAGAAATCCAAGTGGAGCTATGGAAGTTCATTTTAATACAGCCCTGTTCCAGACCAGAATTGTCATCAATAGGTTATTCAGCTTGCTGAAAAACTGATTCAGATGCCTCAATGATTCTGGATTTGCCCTTCATTATGACCCAGGTACTGCATGCATAATGTTTACTGCATGTTGCATTCTGCACAACATGATCATGTGATGGTCTGGTGGTGAAATGATCCATACCATCACTGCAGCTCCCAGTTTCAGTCCTATCATGACTAATGATGATCAGCTGGCAGCGATAGTAAGGGACCCCATATAGCAGGTTCATGCATGGCATACAGCTACTCAGATAAAGAAGTAGCATCTAGTCTAGAACTATGGATCATGACATTCAGGTCAGTGTTTCCTTTCTTGCAAAAATCCATAGAGTATAACTGATGCATGCAATGATATGTGTGGACCATGCTTTGTTGTGCATGGTCTGCTGTCACTGTTCATCAGACAGTCCCTCTTATCTTTAAATAATTTTTTATTTCAGGACAGGTACTCATATTATTTTTTTATAAAAGCCATGACTGACTGCTCACTGACACCAGTTTAGTGATGCCATAATGTATTGTATAAGGAAAAATTACATTTTAGCTGTTTTGCACAAGAAATTTTGCTTAGGCTCTGCACTTAAACATGTTTGTACTGAAACACCTGAAATGGGAACTGTAATAAAAAGTGTTAGGTAGCTAAAAATAGTCAAGAGTCCATGTCTTCTTTGAGTTTGCTAAAATGTCTAAAATTGCATTTAATGAGTTCATATCTCTCAACTGAATGGAAAATGTATTGCATGCTGTTTTTCATTATTCAATGTTTTCTCAGTTTTAATTATAACATATTATAAATGATTTACAGCTCTATCTTTTAAAGTACTGCACATCAGATTATTTCATTTTGTCATACACAGAAATAATCATCACTTAAGCAGTGCTGAGGGTTAAGTGGCAACAATGCTTGTATAGCTGTTAAGATATTCATGTGTGTCTCAATATTGTAATATTTGTTTTATGTTCTGTATAACTGTTAGCTTTATTTATTCATTTATTGATATTTGATTACCAGGAAAGTCCGACTGGGTAGGAGCCCATTTTCAGCTGAGGCCTGGGTAGAAAAGCTCCAAACTATTACAAAACTTTTTAAGAATAATAATTTTACAGTCTTTAAAAATAATACAAAATACAAATACAGTTTAAATAACTCTACCAAATTAGACAAAATATGAAAACATTGGTTAAGAATAAATACAAGTTATATGACAATGATTTAATAGTTAGAGAAATTTTAGCCAGTTTCTAGAGAACAGGAATTGCACTATGAAGTGAGAGAAAAGCAGGCTTATGGTATATTTAGAGAAAAGACCACGGCAGAGAGAAATTGATAGAATTAAGGAAGTGAGTGAAGAAGGTAGAGTAACGAGGTGTAAGTTATGAATAAATATTTGTCCAGGGCTATAGTATATACTGGTGTTGAACAAGAGCAGACCCAGCTTTTGGGTAGGAGGTCTTTACCACTGCTGTATTGAACATATTGATAATGGATGGGTCTTTAATGGTGTAAATCTGTGCAATTTGCATGTTATGCCCACACCTTTCGTTCCAGATTTTTTTTCTTTAATTGTAAATACTACACACACACACACACACACACACACACACACACACACACACACACACACACACACACACACACACATACACATTAATGACATTATTAAGTTCATTGCATTTAAAGTTGAATACTGACAGTAGGGTATCGAAGGCAAATACTATATTTTGTACTGTAAGTACCTGAAGTGCCTAGCCTGCATCATAGTAGCTCAAGAGTAAAGGTTTCATACACAATATCTCATAAAGATAGGGTAGGTGAAAGTGCATGTAAGCTCGAGGAGGGACTGCCATGTGAGCTGGATGATGACTTGCTGCAATAACATGTCCCACTTGATGCAGGTGATCCTACACAGATACTGATTTGACAGTGCTGTGGAGTTGGGACCTCAAATGAGAGTGTAGGTGAATGCAGACTTGGCCTGCATACATTTTGTTGTATTTGGTCCCACTTATTATTTCCACAACAAAGTGAGATCTACATGTAGTGTGATTTGATATGCCCTCATGTGTCCCGACAGTACCCTGTCCAACAATGACTCCTATTTGAGTCTAGTACGTTCTCGTTGATGCATCAAAGGAGGCAGGCATGCATGCTTGGTGGGTCACCACACTACGGATCAATGTGATCATTGGCATTATCCTTACTCGCTGCCATTTCCATATAGTGCCAGAAATCCTCATATACACCCTGGAGGACTCTGACCATTTTCAGATGATTCTCTGTGGCAGTGGTCTCATCTCTAACAATCTCCCAGCACATTTGTTACTGTGCAGCCAGTGCTTTATGTGTTTCCTGGTGTAGCTGTGACAAATTCTTGCACCTGGCTCCTTTTTGTAAAAGTGTCACTGTGGACACTTTTACTTCTGATTTTTTGCTATCATCCAGAAGATGTTCGTGTGGGTTTGGACTCACAGGTGTTGAGGTGGATGGGTTTTCTCCCTGTATAACTGGTAGTTTAATGTCACCATGTAATTGACATTTTAATCCAGTTTCACTTATTGTTTATGAGTTATAACACACTGTGGGGTGTGGAATCCTTTTATTAACCTTGGCAACTGTCTGCCCCTTTCCTCAGGCTGTCTCATAAATATAACTATGTTTTCATCATTGTCAGCCATTCTGCTGCTGATAGCCTCTAGATTTACTGGTATAGTAGAACTGCTTGTTTCTTCTGATGACCCTGTGAATAATTAGTTGATTGTATTACTACTCAGATAGTGGAGTACACTACTGTATGCTGTGTAATGTGGCATGGAAGACACTAGCACACTCTGTCCAATGCCATTATATGCAGAAGTGGGGGAGGGCTAACCTGTAATTGGCAATTTCATTTCTTACATATAATCATTTCATTTGAACAGTCATTTCTCTATGTTAATATGTTTTACAATGATCAAACCAACCTTCCTGAGCAGATGTCTGTTGATGTTGCCAATATTGGTAATAGCCAGTGTCTGTAAAACCACTGATTTTTCCAGTGCCATCATCTTATATGTCATTGTCATACCCCAGATAGAGAGGAGATTTTCCTCATGCGGTGTTAAAGGAATGTGTTTGAGATCCCCCCCCCCCCGAGTAGTGTAATGGGTAACTGCATACTGCCTTACCTTTACTCTGGCATGTCCTACCATATCACTGGCCATCTTCTTGCACCACTTTGTTAATATACAGTTTGTTTTGTCAACAGCATCTATATCCATGACCACTTGGTTCCAGTCCTTTGCCTGTTTGGGACCCCCTTTTCCAAAAAAGGCACTTGCCATTTGTCCTAAGGGTAGCCACAAAGATGCAGTGCTCATCATGGATAAAATTGTCTTTTCTCTGTCTGGATCCCAACTCCCTGCTGCTGTATCATTCATTCATCTAAAACAATATGCAAACATAATACACTGAGACTTAAGCTACTCATCAGCAACAGAAGCATGACTGCTTTCATCTCCAATAAATACAAGTTCTTAGTACAAAAATATTTGTGGTGCTACAACAGCCATAGTCATATACACATACCCCAAGTTCAACTCCAGTCAGTTAAAACTGTGTTTTATTAACCTGTACAGCATCATCAATAAATGCATAAAAGTACTGCAAGCATTTCTCATTACACTGCCATCTTATGCCACTGCTATCATAGCCAAGGACTTCCCTACTCACTTTTCTAGTTTTATACTGTCAGTTTTCATTCATGAGTGACAGGTACAAAGCCCACAATAAAGCAGCATGTAAGCTGACAACACAGTACATTAGTAAAAATGCAGAACATCAGACTGCACTCACTTCAAATCAGGTACTTATATCCTCTGTGGCATAATCTATAAATGCCAAAAAAATTATTTCAGACATATCTTTCATATTACCATTATGACTACTTTCCCATATGTTTCCAGTGCTGCTGACAAAAGTCCCATTTGCAAATGGCAATCATGTCATCATATTAACATGAATCACCTGCATCTGACCGTCAGATCAATGAAAGACATGATTTTTCTACTAATCATTTTTCTCTAACATCAATATGAAGTGCTTCCCAATAATTTCTAACATTATTATTATTTTTATCTTACTTGGTAAAGTTTGCACATTCCTAAACCATTTTCTGCCAGTCTCAAGTGACTACAACTTAATATGGCAGTCTTAGACTTATTCATGTAAATTTAGGCTCCTTTGCATGTTTTGTATGCAAACTATGTTGATTATGCTTATCTCTATGAATTGTGGTAATAAGTGAGTGTGTAAGTCAACAAATCCACATAAGTAGACCTTGGGTAGCTGTGAACATACTGTGCACAGCAGCATTGAACCAAGCCGGCATCGGTAATGTGTAAACAAGCCTAATATGTCTCAAATATCCCTATGTACAGAAAAGGTAAAATGGAGTCTGCTACAATTGACCTTACATAATCATGACACTTAATCCATGTTCATCCTGTATACTGTGGCACACCTCACCACCTGGAATTACTCCGTAGTTTATATGACATAAAAATGACATGAACAAGAAGACTTGTTTATACGATAAAGTAAAAAAAATAACAAGGAAAAAGTAAATATTTACTGTTGCAACAGTGGAAAAGGCATGCTTAGAGAGATGATTTTATTTATTTAACATTTGTTGACCAGCCGAGTCCGACTAGGACAGAGCCTATTTTGTGTGGAGGCCCTGGAGAAACACTCCAGATGCATATCTTTGGAATGTAGGAGAAAACTGTAGTACTCAGATGAAACCCACACAAATGCAGGGAGAACATGCAGACTCCACACAGAAGGCACCCCAGCTGAGAATTGAACTGAAGAACCTCTTGCTGTAAGGTGACAGTTTTAACCACTACACCACTGTGCCACTTTTCAATGAAGTTCAGGTTTATTGTTCAAATAAAAGTAACATTACAGAAGAGAAGCAGAAGCACATATAAGTAACTTAAAAGTAACGATTTCATAAATAAATTGTATTTACCATGGCAATAAAATGCCAAAGTATTCATTTAAAAGAAATTACCTATGTGACAAAGCAGTTTGGCAAAACCAAACTTGCCAATAACAGTAGTCCAATGCCTTATATTCCTACTTGGTAGCTAGGTTTGGTTATGGTGATGTCAAACTCCAGGAGGAGTAGTTCCAATCCTGTGAACCACAGCCCTGCACTTACATTCTTCATTTTGGTAATGGCACTTCATAAGATGGCAGCACCTGTGAAGGCCCAAGGCCGAGCTCCAAGCTGGTCAGACAAGGAGACCAAAGTCATGGTCTACCTCTCTACCTCTTAAGAGATTCATACCTGAAAATAAATGTGTCATCTGTACATGGCACTGAGTTGAGAAAATTGACATCTGGCAAGAGTTGGGTGAGCACCTGTCATCCCTGGCAAGGATTATCTGTTCTGGCCCCCAGTGCAGCCACAAGTACAATGACCAACAGTGGAGTTGGCCTGATCAGCTGGCTGACAGAATAGACTGGGTGATGGTGAGAATGCCAGATTTCTACGGTAAGTATTTTTACATTTTCTCTAAATCTGTCCAAAATAGTATGTAAAAAATATACTATATAAATATTGCATAAATACAGATAATTGCAATAAGACTTATATGTGCAAGTGCAAATATGTATCTCTATGTAATCCAAAGGAACACATCTGTATACAAATATGGCATGCTTATGTGCTGATATGCTTTTCTGTATAACTACAAATATATATGTATGAGTAAAAAATATATGTAAGTATACATATATAAAACTGTAAAAAGCATATAGAAACTGTAAATCTGCAGCTGAATACATACACTTACAAATATTTATATATATATATATATATATATATATACATATATATATATATATATATATATATATATATACATACATACATACACACACACACACATGATTATACAGAAACATAAAAAACATATTTGCATTGCCACATAATTTCATATAGTGTAGGTACTAGCTTAGCAATTACTACAGACAGATATTTATTTAGAAACAAAGTTGCCTTAAGGTCACAAAATATCTTTAATATGTTAATTTTATAAGACATCCATTTCTTGAAAAATATTAATTGCATATACAAGATGGCTGACCTCAGCTATTCGCCACACCCTAGGCAGAGAAGGGATGTGGGGGGTTGTTAAATTAGCAAAAGAATGACTAGTACAGAGGATACTGACAAATGCACTTTGATTACTTCTGTATATCTTTCTGCTTAATCTCCTTATATGATGACATTAATCCTGAAGCAGGTTATCAAAGCACACACTGCGATGAAATATTTCTAGTGCATCCATCTGTAACAATAAATATGATTTGTTTAATGCAGGTCGAACTGAAAGGATGTCTGACTTCCTTTTAATTGTTACATTTTATGTGTGTACAGCTTGTGTTCATCTTTGAGGGCAAGGTAAAAATGTGTTGCTTAGAGCAAATTCACATATTACTTAAAACTGCAAGTAAAAATATGCAAGGCATAGTAGAAAGCAGAAATCACAATGGAAATGTATGCAAAGGTTCAAGAAAATACCCATTCCCCAAAGAGACAAGCTGTTAACAGACATAAAAATGTAATAATTTGAATGAAATCATTCTGTTCTTCCAGTTGAAACTGCAGTGAAGAATAAATACTTATTAACACAGATGGAGTAGGTACAATAAGTTTATGAAAGTCTGTGCTTTGCGTTTTTCATATAGTATAGTATAGTACAGTATAGTAAGACTCAATAGAAATGTATTCAGAAATAAGTACAGATATTAAGCAAGCACCAGAATAAAATCAGTGCCTTCCTGAACTGCAACATAAGAATGATTTAAACACACACATCTGAGATAGTTAAGCAGCCATCCTCTGTCTGTTCTCTATGCAGCAGAAGAGGAGATAAGAGGCTGGCTGAGGATGCTTGTGAGTGTGAAAAGGAAATTATTCTCATTCAAAAAACTGTTAAGTAATAAATTAAGTTTTTCTATTTTTCTTATTTCGTAAGTATAAATGCAGAACTAATTAATACACAAAGGCAATAAAAGAAGTAAAGTGCTTTCAGTAGACAATTGTAGTGCAATCCTTATCAGCCAAAACGTTCAAATGTATTACCATTTCTTATGTTACACCACAATATCTCATTAGGATGAGTACATTGCAAATGTAAAAATCACCACCACATCATAGCAATATACTGAATATTCCCATGTTTCCAGTACTGCTTCCCAGATTTTTTTATCGAATAAAGTTTTAGTAAAATAAATCACTGTTAATAATAATTGCAATAATATATTACAGTATGAGTCCATTTATTGTCTCCCTTTCTTGTTTGTCTCTCTGCCCTCCCTCTCTACTTTTCTTATTTTAATTATGCATTTTTTTCTCTTTCTTTTTTCATTTCCTCTGATTTATGTTCATTTTTCTACAGGTCCAGAATCCCTAGAGCCAGCCCAATTATGTTCCTCCCAGGTCAGAGAACGTTCTTTCCTGCCTGTACAGGGACATCCTCACAGGGTCAGGTGGTGGTACCAGTCCTGTAGGCACCCTGGCATGTGGGAGCCTGGCAAGCCTCAGAGACCATAGGCTTTGGGACTTGGATGAGGTTGTAATGAAACTGGTAGTGGCAAGACATCTTCAACCAGTCCAGGATGTTCTTCAGCAGGTTCAAGACTCACTGCTCCAAACAGAGCTGACCACCGTACCACCACAGACCTGTCCACCTTAACATCAGGATCCTACAGTGCACCACCATCAGATAGAGGAAACGTTTGAAGTCCAGTCGACCAGATGTTCTCCTATACTCAACTGCTCTTCACCCCCCCCTTCCCTAATCCCTTCACCTATGCCTTCTACCCTACTTCCTATCCAAATTATCCTCTTACATTAAAAACAAATTGAAAAATAGGGGCTCTATCCCCCACCAAAATGTAGTACCCCTGCCTTTCTCTCCCACCTCCTCCAGCACGGGTCTATATCACATTATCGAAATTCAAAAATGTCGGACACCATAAGCTCGAACTTGGAATTTCAAAATGTGATGTACTCGAATGCTCAGAACAGCAATTTTTTTTCCAAGGGAAAAAATTTGCTGTTCTGAGAATACACACACACAGCACAAGCACACCAAAATACTTAATCCACACATACACACTTCACAGAACCCAACACTAAACCATACATGCACTACTAGCTATCCACGTACCGTAATCCAACCCTAAACCTAAGGTCCGTAACTAACACACACTCACCTTACCCGCTCCCTAACCCTAAGGTCCCTAACTAACGCACACTCACCTTACCCGCTCCCTAACCCTAAGGTCCCTAACTATCGCACACTCGCCTTACCCGTTCCCTAACCCTAAGGTCCATAACTATCATACACTCACCTTACCTCGGTCCATTCGCACACTTACCTTAACCCATTCCGTCACCTTTGCACCACAGTCGAGGAAATAGCGAAGCTGCAGAAATGGCCCACTGAATACTTTCCCTAGGAAAATATTAGGTGTTCTGCAACATCGCTATTTCAAGCATTCGCTGAATTGGGGTCGATATTATAACATCCGAAGTTTTAAGACTTAGATGTTATAATATAGACCCCTCCAGCACAACCCTCTTGATGTCTTCCATCTTTGTTTCCTTATTTATTATGTCTCCCTTTTTTCAATCTTTTTTATCTTTTCTTCCACTTTTTTAAGAAACCAGTGGGGTGTCCACATAAGGATAGCCCTATATACAGCATATAAAACCCTTTATATATTTTAAATGTTAATAATAATAACTGCACTATGTACTGTTTGCCTTAAATCCTTTAAATGTGGCTGTGCATAGCTAAGGTTGTTCATTCTTCATTAGTATAGTAGCGAGTATTCCCCCTGTCACACAGGAGACTGGAGTTTGATTCCCCGACAGGGATCACATAGCATTTTGGACGGTGCAGTGGTGCAGTAGTTAACATTGTCACCTTGCAGCAAGAGGTTCTTCAGTTTGATTCTCGACTGGGTTGTCTTCTGTGTGGAGTCTGCATGTCCTCCCTCTGTTCACATGGGTTTCCTCTGGGTGCTCTAGTTTCCTCCCACATTCCAAAGACGTGCTTGGAACATTTCTCCCTGGGCCTACACTGAAAATGGGCTCTGTCCCAGTCAGACTTTCCTGGTAAACAAATGTTAAACAATAAATAACACCAAAAAATTTCCATAAATATACAAGCACTTAAGTATTCACATAGTACTTCTCATATGCTTAAGAATTAACAACAGCAAGTTTAAACATTTCACAAAAGTGGGTGTTTTTTTAAATGCTTTTGTGTTTACTTATTAAGCACCAATAACCTGCAATTAGTAAATTTGTATGTAGGAGTAGTGGTACTCTTGTGAATAACCACTATGAAAGTGTGAAGCTCGGAATATGAATAACACCCTAAATCTAAACAATCTTTCCAGGATTTAAAAAAGACATTAAACGACTACCTCAGTGGAAAAAATTCAAGTGTTTCAGGGATGCAGGTTGAGAAAATCTACTCTTACCAGCAACATAAACATGCCTTTTAAAGGACCGGTGACTAATACTAAGACAATGTAAATTGCATATGTTTGTTTCTTAGTGTTGATATTTATAAAGTACCTCTGTAACTTAGGATCAGTGCAATATTTGCTGTGATTTGACTAGTAACTGTACATATTGTCTGTTTCTCTGTATACATCTGTAAAATACTTCTGTAACTTAGTTTTAATGTAATATTTGCGGTCTATAAGCCAATGTATATGGTCTTGGCTGAGAAGGATCATTGGAACAGCCCATTTACCCAGTTAATAAATAAATAAATGGCCTTTGGATAAAAATGAAACAGTAGCATTTGCAGATGCCGAGTCCTGAGTGGGAAAGAGATGGCGTCAAGAATTCTGGGCTGGTATGAAAAATTAATTACAATTAGAGTAGGGTAATTCTGGCAAACATATTGATAATGGATGGGTCTTTAATGGTGTAAATCTGTGCAATTTGCATGTTATGCCCACACCTTTCGTTCCAGATTTTTTTTCTTTAATTGTAAATACTATCAATATTGAAATTAAACACATGCACATTCAAAGTGTCTTAATGCTGGGTTACATAATGCACAAACCTATTCTGTTTTACACACACACACACACACACACACACACACACACACACACACACACACACACACACATTAATGACATTATTAAGTTCATTGCATTTAAAGTTGAATACTGACAGTAGGGTATTGAAGGCAAATACTATATTTTGTACTGTAAGTACCTGAAGTGCCTAGCCTGCATCATAGTAGCTCAAGATTAAAGGTTTCATACACAATATCTCATAAAGATAGGGTAGGTGAAAGTGCATGTAAGCTCGAGGAGGGACTGCCATGTGAGCTGGATGATGACTTGCTGCAATAACATGTCCTACTTGATGCAGGTGATCCTACACAGATACTGATTTGACAGTGCTGTGGGGTTGGGACCTCAAATGAGAGTGTAGGTGAATGCAGACTTGGCCTGCATACATTTTGTTGTATTTGGTCCCACTTATTATTTCCACAACAAAGTGAGATCTACATGTAGTGTGATTTGATATGCCCTCATGTGTCCCGACAGTACCCTGTCCAACAATGACTCCTATTTGAGTCTAGTACGTTCTCGTTGATGCATCAAAGGAGGCAGGCATGCATGCTTGGTGGGTCACCACACTACGGATCAATGTGATCATTGGCATTATCCTTACTCGCTGCCATTTCCGTATAGTGCCAGAAATCCTCATATACACCCTGGAGGACTCTGACCATTTCCAGATGATTCTCTGTGGCAGTGGTCTCATCTCTAACAATCTCCCAGCACATTTGTTACTGTGCAGCCAGTGCTTTATGTGTTTCCTGGTGTAGCTGTGACAAATTCTTGCACCTGGCTCCTTTTTGTAAAAGTGTCACTGTGGACACTTTTACTTCTGATTTTTTGCTATCATCCAGAAGATGTTCGTGTGGGTTTGGACTCACAGGTGTTGAGGTGGATGGGTTTTCTCCCTGTATAACTGGTAGTTTAATGTCACCATGTAATTGACTTTTTAATCCAGTTTCACTTTTTGTTTATGAGTTATAACACACTGTGGGGTGTGGAATCCTTTTATTAACCTTGGCAACTGTCTGCCCCTTTCCTCAGGCTGTCTCATAAATATAACTATGTTTTCATCATTGTCAGCCATTCTGCTGCTGATAGCCTCTAGATTTACTGGTATAGTAAAACTGCTTGTTTCTTCTGATGACCCTGTGAATAATTAGTTGATTGTATTACTACTCAGATAGTGGAGCACACTACTGTATGCTGTGTAATGTGGCATGGAAGACACTAGCACACTCTGTCCAATGCCATTATATGCAGAAGTGGGGGAGGGCTAACCTGTAATTGGCAATTTCATTTCTTACATATAATCATTTCATTTGAGCAGTCATTTCTCTATGTTAATATGTTTTACAATGATCAAACCAACCTTCCTGAGCAGATGTCTGTTGATGTTGCCAATATTGGTAATAGCCAGTGTCTGTAAAACCACTGATTTTTCCAGTGCCATCATCTTATATGTCATTGTCATACCCCAGATAGAGAGGAGATTTTCCTCATGCGGTGTTAAAGGAATGTGTTTGAGATCCCCCCCCCCCGAGTAGTGTAATGGGTAACTGCATTCTGCCTTACCTTTACTCTTGCATGTCCTACCATATCACTGGCCATCTTCGTGCACCACTTTGTTAATATACAGTTCGTTTTGTCAACAGCATCTATATCCATGACCACTTGGTTCCAGTCCTTTGCCTGTTTGGGACCCCCTTTTCCAAAAAAGGCACTTGCCATTTGTCCTAAGGGTAGCCACAAAGATGCAGTGCTCATCATGGATAAAATTGTCCTTTCTCTGTCTGGATCCCAACTCCCTGCTGCTGTATCATTCATTCATCTAAAACAATATGCAAACATAATACACTGAGACTTGAGCTACTCATCAGCAACAGAAGCATGACTGCTTTCATCTCCAATAAATAAAAGTTCTTAGTACAAAAATGTTTGTGGTGCTACAGCAGCCATAGTCATATACACATACCCCAAGTCCAACTCCAGTCAGTTAAAACTGTGTTTTATTAACCTGTACAGCATCATCAATAAATGCATAAAAGTACTGCAAGCATTTCTCATTACACTGCCATCTTATGCCACTGCTATCATAGCCAAGGACTTCCCTACTCATTTTTCTAGTTTTATACTGTCAGTTTTCATTCATGAGTGACAGGTACAAAGCCCACAATAAAGCAGCATGTAAGCTGACAACACAGTACATTAGTAAAAATGCAGAACATCAGACTGCACTCACTTCAAATCAGGTACTTATATCCTCTGTGGCATAATCTATAAATGCCAAAAAAATTATTTCAGACATATCTTTCATATTACCATTATGACTACTTTCCCATATGTTTCCAGTGCTGCTGACAAAAGTCCCATTTGCAAATGGCAATCATGTCATCATATTAACATGAATCACCTGCATCTGACCGTCAGATCAATGAAAGACATGATTTTTCTACTAATCATTTTTCTCTAACATCAATATGAAGTGCTTCCCAATAATTTCTAACATTATTATTATTTTTATCTTACTTGGTAAAGTTTGCACATTCCTAAACCATTTTCTGCCAGTCTCAAGTGACTACAACTTAATATGGCAGTCTTAGACTTATTCATGTAAATTTAGGCTCCTTTGCATGTTTTGTATGCAAACTAGGCTTGATTATGCTTATCTCTATGAATTGTGGTAATAAGTGAGTGTGTAACTCAACAAATCCACATAAGTAGACCTTGGGTAGCTGTGAACATACTGTGCACAGCAGCATTGAACCAAGCCGGCATCGGTAATGTGTAAACAAGCCTAATATGTCTCAAATATCCCTATGCACAGAAAAGGTAAAATGGAGTCTGCTACAATTAACCTTACATAATCATGACACTTAATCCATGTTCATCCTGTATACTGTGGCACACCTCACCACCTGGAATTACTCCGTAGTTTATATGACATAAAAATGACATGAACAAGAAGACTTGTTTATACGATAAAGTAAAAAAAATAACAAGGAAAAAGTAAATATTTACTGTTGCAACAGTGGAAAAGGCATGCTTAGAGAGATGATTTTATTTATTTAACATTTGTTGACCAGCCGAGTCCGACTAGGACAGAGCCTATTTTGTGTGGAGGCCCTGGAGAAACACTCCAGATGCATATCTTTGGAATGTAGGAGAAAACTGTAGTACTCAGATGAAACCCACACAAATGCAGGGAGAACATGCAGACTCCACACAGAAGGCACCCCAGCTGAGAATTGAACTGAAGAACCTCTTGCTGTAAGGTGACAATTTTAACCACTACACCACTGTGCCACTTTTCAATGAAGTTCAGGTTTATTGTTCAAATAAAAGTAACATTACAGAAGAGAAGCAGAAGCACATATAAGTAACTTAAAAGTAACGATTTCATAAATAAATTGTATTTACCATGGCAATAAAATGCCAAAGTATTCATTTAAAAGAAATTACCTATGTGACAAAGCAGTTTGGCAAAACCAAACTTGCCAATAACAGTAGTCCAATGCCTTATATTCCTACTTGGTAGCTAGGTTTGGTTATGGTGATGTCAAACTCCAGGAGGAGTAGTTCCAATCCTGTGAACCACAGCCCTGCACTTACATTCTTCATTTTGGTAATGGCACTTCATAAGATGGCAGCACCTGTGAAGGCCCAAGGCCGAGCTCCAAGCTGGTCAGACAAGGAGACCAAAGTCATGGTCTACCTCTCTACCTCTTAAGAGATTCATACCTGAAAATAAATGTGTCATCTGTACATGGCACTGAGTTGAGAAAATTGACATCTGGCAAGAGTTGGGTGAGCACCTGTCATCCCTGGCAAGGATTATCTGTTCTGGCCCCAGTGCAGCCACAAGTACAATGACCAACAGTGGAGTTGGCCTGATCAGCTGGCTGACAGAATAGACTGGGTGATGGTGAGAATGCCAGATTTCTACGGTAAGTATTTTTACATTTTCTCTAAATCTGTCCAAAATAGTATGTAAAAAATATACTATATAAATATTGCATAAATACAGATAATTGCAATAAGACTTATATGTGCAAGTGCAAATATGTATCTCTATGTAATCCAAAGGAACACATCTGTATACAAATATGGCATGCTTATGTGCTGATATGCTTTTCTGTATAACTACAAATATATATGTATGAGTAAAAAATATATGTAAGTATACATATATAAAACTGTAAAAAGCATATAGAAACTGTAAATCTGCAGCTGAATACATACACTTACAAATATTTATATATATATATATATATATATATATATATATATATATATATATATATATATATATATATATATACATACATACATACATACATACACACACACACATGATTATACAGAAACATAAAAAACATATTTGCATTGCCACATAATTTCATATAGTGTAGGTACTAGCTTAGCAATTACTACAGACAGATATTTATTTAGAAACAAAGTTGCCTTAAGGTCACAAAATATCTTTAATATGTTAATTTTATAAGACATCCATTTCTTGAAAAATATTAATTGCATATACAAAATGGCTGACCTCAGCTATTCGCCACACCCTAGGCAGAGAAGGGATGTGGGGGGTTGTTAAATTAGCAAAAGAATGGCTAGTACAGAGGATACTGACAAATGCACTTTGATTACTTCTGTATATCTTTCTGCTTAATCTCCTTATATGATGACATTAATCCTGAAGCAGGTTATCAAAGCACACACTGCGATGAAATATTTCTAGTGCATCCATCTGTAACAATAAATATGATTTGTTTAATGCAGGTTGAACTGGAAGGATGTCTGACTTCCTTTTAATTGTTACATTTTATGTGTGTACAGCTTGTGTTCATCTTTGAGGGCAAGGTAAAAATGTGTTGCTTAGAGCAAATTCACATATTACTTAAAACTGTAAGTAAAAATATGCAAGGCATAGTAGAAAGCAGAAATCACAATGGAAATGTATGCAAAGGTTCAAGAAAATACCCATTCCCCAAAGAGACAAGCTGTTAACATACATAAAAATGTAATAATTTGAAGGAAATCATGCTGTTCTTCCAGTTGAAACTGCAGTGAAGAATAAATACTTATTAACACAGATGGATTAGGTACAATAAGTTTATGAAAGTCTGTGCTTTGCGTTTTTCATATAGTATAGTATAGTACAGTATAGTAAGACTCAATAGAAATGTATACAGAAATAAGTACAGATATTAAGCAAGCGCCATAATAAAATCAGTGCCTTCCTGAACTGCAACATAAGAATGATTTAAACACACACATCTGAGATAGTTAAGCAGCCATCCTCTGTCTGTTCTCCATGCAGCAGAAGAGGAGATAAGAGGCTGGCTGAGGATGCTTGTGAGTGTGAAAAGGAAATTATTCTCATTCAAAAAACTGTTAAGTAATAAATTAAGTTTTTCTATTTTTCTTATTTCGTAACTATAAATGCAGAACTAATTAATACACAAAGGCAATAAAAGAAGTAAAGTGCTTTCAGTAGACAATTGTAGTGCAATCCTTATCAGCCAAAATGTTCAAATGTATTACCATTTCTTATGTTACACCACAATATCTCATTAGGATGAGTACATTGCAAATGTAAAAATCACCACCACATCATAGCAATATACTGAATATTCCCATGTTTCCAGTACTGCTTCCCAGATTTGTTTATCGAATAAAGTTTTAGTAAAATAAATCACTGTTAATAATAATTGCAATAATATATTACAGTATGAGTCCATTTATTGTCTCCCTTTCTTGTTTGTCTCTCTGCCCTCCCTCTCTACGTTTCTTATTTTAATTATGCATTCTTTTCTCTTTCTTTTTTCATTTCCTCTGATTTATGTTCATTTTTCTACAGGTCCAGAATCCCTAGAGCCAGCCCAATTATGTTCCTCCCAGGTCAGAGAACGTTCTCTCCTGCCTGTACAGGGACATCCTCACAGGGTCAGGTGGTGGTACCAGTCCTGTAGGCACCCTGGCATGTGGGAGCCTGGCAAGCCTCAGAGACCATAGGCTTTGGAACTTGGATGAGGTTGTAATGGAACAGGTAGTGGAAAGACATCTTCAACCAGTCCAGGATGTTCTTCAGCAGGTTCAAGACTCACTGCTCCAAACAGAGCTGACCACCGTACCACCACAGACCTGTCCACCTTAACATCAGGATCCTACAGTGCACCACCATCAGATAGAGGAAACATTTGAAGTCCAGTCGACCAGATATCCTCCTATACTCAACTGCTCTTCACCCCCCCTCCTTCCCTAATCCCTTCACCTATGCCTTCTACCCTACTTCCTATCCAAATTATCCTCTTACATTAAAAACAAATTGAAAAATAGGGGCTCTATCCCCCACCAAAATGTAGTACCCCTGCCTTTCTCTCCCACCTCCTCCAGCACGGGTCTATATCACATTATTGAAATTCCAAAATGTCGGACACCATAAGCTCGAACTTGGAATCTCAAAATGTGATATACTCGAATGTTCAGAACAGCAATTTTTTTCCAAGGGAAAAAAAATGCTGTTCTGAGAATACACACACACAGCACAAGCACACCAAAATACTTAATCCACACATACACACTTCACAGAACCCTACACTAAACCATACATGCACTACTAGCTATCCACGTACCGTAACCCAACCCAAAACCTAAGGTCCGTAACTAACACACACTCACCTTACCCGGTCCCTAACTAACGCACACTCACCTTACCCGCTCCCTAACCCTAAGGTCCCTAACTATCGCACACTCGCCTTACCCGTTCCCTAACCCTAAGGTCCATAACTATCATACACTCACCTTACCTCGGTCCATTCGCACACTTACCTTAACCCATTCCGTCACCTTTGCACCACAGTCGAGGAAATAGCGAAGCCGCAGAAATGGCCCACTGAATACTTTCCCTAGGAAAATATTAGGTGTTCTGCAACTTCGCTATTTCAAGCATTCGCTGAATTGGGGTCGATATTATAACATCCGAAGTTTTAAGACTTCGATGTTATAATATAGACCCCTCCAGCACAACCCTCTTGATGTCTTCCATCTTTGTTTCCTTATTTATTATGTCTCCCTTTTTCAATCTTTTTATCTTTTCTTCCACTTTTTTTAAGAAACCAGTGGGGTGTCCACATAAGGATAGCCCTATATACAGCATATAAAACCCTTTATATATTTTTAAATGTTAATAATAATAACTGCACTATGTACTGTTTGCCTTAAATCCTTTAAATGTGGCTGTGCATAGCTAAGGTTGTTCATTCTTCATTAGTATAGTAGTGAGTATTCCCCCTGTCACACAGGAGACTGGAGTTTGATTCCCCGACAGGGATCACATAGCATTTTGGACGGTGCAGTGGTGCAGTAGTTAACATTGTCACCTTGCAGCAAGAGGTTCTTCAGTTTGATTCTCGACTGGGTTGTCTTCTGTGTGGAGTCTGCATGTCCTCCCTCTGTTCACATGGGTTTCCTCTGGGTGCTCTAGTTTCCTCCCACATTCCAAAGACGTGCTTGGAACATTTCTCCCTGGGCCTACACTGAAAATGGGCTCTGTCCCAGTCAGACTTTCCTGGTAAACAAATGTTAAACAATAAATAACACCAAAAAATTTCCATAAATATACAAGCACTTAAGTATTCACATAGTACTTCTCATATGCTTAAGAATTAACAACAGCAAGTTTAAACATTTCACAAAAGTGGGTGTTTTTTTAAATGCTTTTGTGTTTACTTATTAAGCACCAATAACCTGCAATTAGTAAATTTGTATGTAGGAGTAGTGGTACTCTTGTGAATAACCACTATGAAAGTGTGAAGCTCGGAATATGAATAACACCCTAAATCTAAACAATCTTTCCAGGATTTAAAAAAGACATTAAACGACTACCTCAGTGGAAAAAATTCAAGTGTTTCAGGGATGCAGGTTGAGAAAATCTACTCTTACCAGCAACATAAACATGCCTTTTAAAGGACCGGTGACTAATACTAAGACAATGTAAATTGCATATGTTTGTTTCTTAGTGTTGATATTTATAAAGTACCTCTGTAACTTAGGATCAGTGCAATATTTGCTGTAATTTGACTAGTAACTGTACATATTGTCTGTTTCTCTGTATACATCTGTAAAATACTTCTGTAACTTAGTTTTAATGTAATATTTGCTGTCTATAAGCCAATGTATATGGTCTTGGCTGAGAAGGATCATTGGACCAACCCATTTACCCAGTTAATAAATAAATAAATGGCCTTTGGATAAAAATGAAACAGTAGCATTTGCAGATGCCGAGTCCTGAGTGGGAAAGAGATGGCGTCAAGAATTCTGGGCTGGTATGAAAAATTAATTACAATTAGAGTAGGGTAATTCTGGCAAATTTTAATTTACCTAATTTAATCCTAATATTCACCTTTGGTTATTCATATCAGAAGATATTGGTTAGTCTACATAATATTTTAATGTCTGGTTATCCTGGGTTACATAATACAGACAGAACTATTCAATAGTATTGTGTAATTCTGATGTCAACACTGAAAGGGAAAATCTAAAACCTGAATTCAGTTTAACTTTGGAACTAAGTAAAAATAATTGACTTTATTTGCATATTAAAAATGCGGAAACCAGGATGACTAAGGATGAGGGTAGGCAATGTGTATAAGGGAGAGGTGTGATTTACCCAGACACAACTGAAATTGTTGGTAAAAAAAGAAAGATTAATATGCTTTGTTTACATAAGATAAGAATAAAAATAGAAACCTGGGTGTGAAAAGATATTTTGGAAACAATTCACTCACGTGAAACAGGCACAGAATAAAAAATCTTACAAGAACGAAGGGTTTGTAACAACAAAGGCAAAGTTATGAAGTTGAAAGGTGGTACTTTCAAAAAAGAAATCATCATCATCATCAGCCCCCTTTTTCCCATTTTTCTACATGGGATTGGGGTATCATGTTAACTGTTGTCAACTCTCTCAATTCAGTGCCACACTCCTGCCTTCTTCAATACTCATGCCTGACTGTCGCAGATCTTCTTTCACACAATCCATCTACCTCTTTGCTGGATGCCCTCACTTCCTCTTACCTTCTTCCTGTCTGTCCCAAATCTTCCTGACCAGATTGTCTTCTGCTTTTCTACACCTGTGCCCAAATCACTGTAATCTGTTTTCTTTGATCTTTTCTGCAATTGGAGCTACTTTGGCTTCTGCTCTTATGTCCTTATTTATTTGTCTGTCCCACAGTGTGCATCCTATCACCTTTCTCAGGCACTTCATTTCCATCACCTCTAGCTTCTTCAACTGTTCTGCCTTTACTGCCCAGGTTTCTGTACCATACAGTAGTACTGGTATCACTACTGTCTTGTATACCTTACTTTTCAGCTTCTTCAGCATTCTTCTGTCATAGACTACACCTGATACTCTATGCCAGTTGGCTGCAGCCCCTCTGATTCTAGCTTTGACGTCTTCATTCAGACTACCCTTCTCCTCAACTACTCCTCCCAGATACTTGAAGCTGTTTACCTGTTCCACTATCTTCCCTTCTATCTCTATTCTCAGCTTCTTCTGATTTCCCCAATTTGCTGCCATTACCACCATCTTATCTGTGCTTAGTTTCATCCCATGTGCCTTCAGATTTGCATTCCATTCTCCTATCCTTTGCTGAAGTTCTAGCTCAGAGTCTGCCTGTATTGCCACATCATCTACATACAGCAGCTTTGCTGATCCATCCCCTCCAACCTGTTTGCTAATGTAGTCCATCACCAGTATGAACAGCAGTGGGCTCAGAGCTGAACCCTGATGTACACCCACACCCACTGGCAACCCTTCTGTGAGGCCAAACACTGTCTGTACTTGAGTCATTGAGTCCTTATACATAGCCTGCACTCATTCTACCAATGTTTCTAGGACTTCAAACCACTGCAGTACTGCCCAGATCACCTTTCTTGGGACCTTGTCATATGCTCTCTCCAAGTCTAGGAATATTAAGCAATTATTTAAAACAAATGTAGCAAATGGATGAAGAAATCATCTAGCAGAAATATTGGCCACAAAAAACTAATCACTTTTAGGCATGCAAATCTGGGAGTTGCTGCAGACAGTTAAGGCTGTGAGCTGTAGTTCCTCTGGAATAGGGTTTGATTACCATAGCCCTCAGTTGCCTACTGTGTGAGCCTGAGTAAGTCGCTTAACCAGATACTGTTTAGGGCAACTGGGAATTTGGGCTAGGCTCCTCAATGGTCCCCTGGACTGCAAGCCTAGTAACTACCCATGAACTAAATAAGGAATGTATAACGAAAATGTAGAAGAAAAAATTGCCATACGTTATTTATTTTCTCTGGGGATAATACAAATAGAAAATGTCTGCTCATGGCACTGACTGCTGGTCTGTAGACCCCCCCCCCCCATGAAATAAAAACAAATAATTAATTATTTTAGCAATAAACAACAAGTGAGTGTGGTATACTGAAGATTTTCCTTGCGTTTTCCCTGTCCTCTGTATGTACCTCTCAACCTCTAGCTGAAAATCTGGACACTTAAAACAGCAATACTAATAGAAGAAAGTCAGGTCACACTTCAGTGGCCATACTTTTCTCTATTGGTATAGGCTCGATTTACAATGGGCACGCCGGTTGGGCCAGCCAATCAGCGTGCATGTTTTTGAATATTAACTAGCTACCGTTGTATACTTTTTGTTATTTTATTTTTTTCAATCCATTATTTCTGTTATTTAAATTCTTTTGGCTAGCTTTTGAGGATGCTTGAGCTTGGAACTCTATCAATTCTATTGCGCACATGTGAAGTTCTGAGAACATCCGAGTACAACTTAAAAAAATCAGCTTATACAATTTGCTGGGCTGTTTACTAAAACATGTTGGTATTGCATCTCCAGCAAAGTAAAAGTTCTTCCAGGCTTTTGCAAAAGATGCAAATGACGCTGAAAAAGAGGTTCCCTGGCTGCTGCATGAAGCAACAAGGAGCTGTTTCTATTGGCTCAGACTGCTTCAGGAGATTGAGACAGCCTAAAAATGAAATTAAAAGAAGCAAGTAATGGTCCAGAAAAGGTATAAGTGTGACAGCAAGTTTGTTTTTCTTTTTATTTAATTATCTATATATATTTTAGCAATTATCATTAAAAGGTAAGAATTTTTATTTTAAGTGTGTGTGTGTGTGTGTGTGTGTGTGTGTGTGTGTGTGTGTGTGTGTGTGTGTGTGTGTGTGTGTGTGTGTGTGTGTGTGTGCACGTGAGCACATCTTTGTGTGTGTAATATATGCATGCATATACATATGTTTGGGGGTATAGATGCTCTCTGCTGTCTCTGATTTTAAGAATGTTTGTGATTGTATCTCATATTTTCTTAATGTTTGTGGTTCGTCTGGCAAATCAGTGAAGACTGTAGTCAGTAAATAATGACAGATACTTACACTGCAGACTTAATAACCTTCTGAAAAGCATGCTAATACAAAGCCTGTTGTTCTAGCAACTTTCTAACTTAAAGGCAATATCTGTCCATGATTTTGGTCTTTGTCCCCCATATTTTGCCTCTCTTCCTGATACTTGAGGTAAGAGGTTGATAGGTATGTGGGGGAGGAAGTGGGTTATGCACTGTACTCTTGACAGCATTTAGCTAGAAAGATGCATTCCTGTGCTACTTTTATGTGTGCATTTATTCATTCATTTGATCACAATCAAAGATCTGTGGTGTATAGTCACAGTCATACAAGAGGCTGTAAGTGATGGTTTTATGTGTGTGTGTGCGTGTGTGTGTGTGTGTGTGTGTGTGTGTGTGTGTGTGTGTGTGTGTGTGTGTGTGTGTGTGTGTGTGTGTGTGTGTGTGTGTGTGTGTGTGTGTGTGTGTGTGCGTGTGCGTGTGTGTTATATCTGTTGGAATATGTGAGGATATAGATGCTCTCAAGTGGCCCTGCTTTCACAGAATTTCTCTGATTTTGCCAGATATTATGATCTGTTCCTTGTAAAGTTTGTATTTTCTTTTGACAAATGAATAGAATTTCAATCACAAAATAATAACATACATTTGAGATTCAGACTTAGCCTTCAGAAAAGTATGTTGATGAGAAGCCCGTTTTCCTAGCAACTTTCTAAGCATATACTAGCAATATCTGTCCCTTTTGATCTTTTTCAGCTTTTTCCTGTATTCTTCAGGTAAGAGGTTGAAAGGTGTGTGTAGATGGCGGGGGTCGTAGTAAGATTCACACTGTTCTGACAGCTTGTGAGCTGAGAAGACATATTTCTTTGAGGCAGTTATTTATATAGTTATTCATTATTTGATCACAATCATACATCTGTGGTGTGTAGTCATTGTCATACAAGTGGCTATAAGTGTCACATCTGTATTCATGTGTGTGTGTGTGTGTGTGTGTGTGTGTGTGTGTGTGTGTGTGTGTGTGTGTGTGTGTGTGTGTGTGTGTGTGTATCTATTAGCAAAAAAAATATTGTGGGCAATCATTATTTTCATGTTATTACAGGCTAATAGCTGAGCTGTACACAGTTAATAAATGCACCTTTAATTGCTGGGTATGCAGGCTGTAGGTCAGCTGTTGATTCAGATGTCAAATTCTAGACAAGACATGTGTGATGGCAACAGGTCATTGTTACAGTGGTGCAGAGAGTAGGACTGCTGTCTCAGAGCACTTGGTTTTCTGGTTGAGTTTTTCACCGTGATTCCTTCTGTGTAGAGTCTGCATGTACTCTCTGTCTATGTGCAGGTTTAATCCAGGTGCTCTGGTTTCCTCCCCCAAACTCTCAGCTGCATTATGTATATCTATCGGCTTCTGTGATTTTATTTTCATCTCAATCTAACATCAGAGGGGTATACAGAAAGTAACTATGTTTTTTGGAGGAGTAGGAAGGCAGGCAGTATTCCTAGACAGGATTTATATAACTTGCAAGCTTTTGCAACTCATTTTATTGTGAATTACTATTAGCTTTGAACATTAAGCTCTAGAGGTACCTTCTGTTTTCCTTGAAGAAATACAAATAAAACTATATTTTATTTCTTTGCTTATGCTCTTTGATAAAAGCATCATTGGATGAAAAGGTTACAAAAAAGCCTTTAAGATGCACCTCACAGCATGTAGAGCACTATAACTTCTCAGGGTTTAGTGGCCCACATGTCACCAGCTTAGTTGACTTACTTCCTCCACACTTATTACAGTGGAGTCTTAAATGGTTAGAGTGCATTGAAAGGATGGAGGAAAAAGCTAAAAAGGAAGATAGACTGTAAAAAACAAAAATAAGTGATCAATCTGTACAGTATAGGGCCAGGACAGAGGAGTTGGCGAAAGGTCTTAAGGAGATGCAGGGGGAACCATTGAACAACAGGTGTGCCCATGGAATCTTTTTTGTAGGGCTCAGTTTTACCTAAGACTGTCCTTGTTGGTAGCAGCCAAATATCTGAAGTGTATATAGCCCATGAACTGGCTGTAATGAGTGAGCACTGAGGCAGTCTGTGGATAAGACTGATTTACTCCATCTGTTGTTTGATCACAGGCAATGGTTATTGACCTGTTGCAAAAGAAACCCTTCCCATTCTTTTTACAAAACTTTTAGTGATACATTGAGGAAAATACTTCCACATGTATTTAACTATATAATTAATAATAAAATTAATGACCCGCACTTTAATGCTTCGAAAACTATTCTTATACTGAAAGAGAATGCTGATTTGCAAAATCCGGATAACTATAGACCTATTTCACTTTTGAATATAGACTTGAAAATTATGACATCGATTTTGGCTAATAGATTGAAGAAGGTAATTAACCTGATAATATCAGAGGAACAAGCTGGTTTTATAAATGGCAGACAAACTACAGATAATACGCTATCACTTCATACACTAATTTCTTATGCCACTTATAGAAATTTTAATGCTTATGCACTCATAATTGATGCGCAAAAAGCTTTTGATAGAGTTAATTTAAAATTTTTGTTTGATACTTTATCATATTTTAATATACCTCAAGACTTTATTTTAACATTAAAAAAAACTATATAATAATCCATATACAAATCTAGTTATTAATAAAAATCTCTCAAAAAGAATACAAATTAAGAATGGTACCCGTCAAGGATGTCCGTTAACTCCTATATTATACAATCTATATTTAGAACCATTATTTCTACATATCAAACAAAATATCTATCACAATGCTCCAATAATATATGGTACGAAAATTTCCATGGCTGCTTTTGCGGATGATCTAAATATTTACTGTACGACACCTGTTTCAGATACCAAGAAAATATTAAAAGCAGTGGAAGACTTTGCAAAAATATCTAATTACAAAATAAATTTTAGAAAAACCAAGTTATTTCCTTTAAAGACGCCTACACCTTTTTCGCTTTTACCATTAGTAGGTCAGGTAAAATCCGAAGAAAAAATAAAATATTTGGGTATTGTTTTTTCAACAGACAATAGAGACTTTTATGTGAACAATGTTAAGTTAATTTGGGAGCATATAGTGTCTGATTTAAAAAGATGGAATAATTTGAAATTACCAATAATGGCAAAGACCTCAATTATTAAAATGAACATACTTCCCAGAATATTATATATTTTTAGAGCTACTCAAGTCCAAATTTCTAGGAAATTCTTCAAACAACTTCATACAGAATTAGGTAGATTTGTATGGGAACCTAGAAAAACTAGGATATCCTATGATAAACTGATGACTCCGAAAAACAGGGGTGGTTTAGAGTTACCGAATTTTGAAGCATATTATTTAATAATAAATGCTAATAGAATTCTAAGAGTGGTTAACTTTGACAGGTCCAGTCCTAAATGGTCACCCAAGTGGTTGATTCTGAATTATAAACATGTTGCTGGACTGGGTATTAATTGTAAGGCATTACCTTTTTTAAATAAAGATACCCTTAAAATGTACGCTCTGATGGAACATATCAGAGTATATATAATATCAGTACAAAGTCTGTTCAACTCACTAAATCTCTTACAATATATGATGACTTTTCAACCATTTCATAAGAACCCGAATTTGAAAATTGGTAATCAACTGATAGATCTTAAAAAATTCCCACTTATAAGTGATTTAACCATGCTTGATTTATATCCCTTCCTCGGTATCTCAATACACGACATGTTAAGAGAGATGAATCTCCCTAACTCGTATTTAATTATAATGAGACAGTTAAAGGATCTGTCAATAAGTTATTTTAGTAATAGTAATTTTAAAATTAAAGAAGAAGATTTAACCATTTGCCTAAACTTATGGCAAACTCTTATGCAGGACTGTAAATATATAACGGCTTCATATAATTTGATAAAAGACGTGAAGTATAATAACCAAATACTTTTATCCAAATACTGGAAGGAGAAATTGTTAACGATTGAAGATAGTAAAATATTGAAAGCAATTAATTTAACCTTAAAATCAGTATCTCTTCAAAAGTTATTATTTACTCAGTTGATGATATTTAATAATGCGTATTACACTTGTCTCACTCTATATAAATTCAACTCTAAAACCTCACCTAAATGCCCATATGGTATAGATCAAACAGTTGACCTTTTACACATGTTCTGGAGTTGTAAATGTATCTTCAAACTTTGGAATTCTTTAAAAATTCAATTACAAAAAATGGGATATTAACAGTCTACACTTTCTTGGGAGTTTATGATTCTTCATATTCCTCCGAATAATTTGGATAGATCCCAAAGGATCATACTCATAAATATTTTCCTGTTAATGAAGCTGTATATAGCTACAAATTGGCTGAATCCATTCCAGACTTCATGGGAAAACTTTAAGAGTGTAGCGATAAAACATATCTTAGCACATAAATTACTAATTAAAGATCATAAGAAAAGTATAAATAACACAAAAATATGGGAGCAAATCTTTAATATTGTGTTAGCTTAAGGTTCCAATCCACTTTTCCCCAGGAAGTACATACTAAATATGGAGCTTAGTATAGATAAGCCTTATATTGATACTAGATTTTTATTTTCTCTTTCTTTAATACCCATCTAGAAGTTTATATTAATGTATAATAATTTTATGTAACTGTTGGAAGCATTCATGTATATATTGTAAATATGTTGTGGTATTGTATTAACATTTGGAAAAGAATAAAGACTTATTATTGAAAAAAAAAAGAAACCCTTCCCATTCTAATTAGCCCCTCCCATGTTGTAGCTTTCTGAAGCCCCCCCCCCCCCCGCTTTGAAGTCACCAACATCCACTGGGAAGCCTGTAAAACTTGATGGTGTAACTAGTCATTCAAGGATGTTAAACTCAGGTTCCAAAGCATTTTTCCTCTGCTCAGTTTAAATTCTCTTGGGTTTCTAATACCATGACAGGAATGAACCCATTCGTAAGTCAAAGTCTGATTAAAGTTCATGAAATTAGTATTGTTTCTGTCTTTGATGTTACGTAAAAGTGCTCTTTGTAGCACCCACAATGTGCCCAGTAATGACTCCTTCTGCAATTCATGTGGAGTTACATGTATCAGTAACAAATCTAACTATGACTGTAAATTCTTTTTTATGAGACCCATTGCTCTGACTACTATTGCAACTGCCCAAGTATCTTCTTCCAGACTGCCCTCATTTCCTCTGCTGCATATGATATCTGATGACATTACAGTGGTGCAGAAGTCTTTAAAAAAGTTATATATCTTGCAGGAAGCACCGTCTTATTCAGCTTCAGCTTATGCTGAAGTATTGTAGCAAAGGAATACAAAATAAATAAAAATAAATATATGCTGTAAAATGTATGTACAGTGTCAGATTTTCAAATAGAAATATACATCATAAATTGTAAAAAAAAAATACAGATTAGATTTACAAAATACTATCTTAAGAACACAAGATATAAAATAATACTTAGGATTTGTAATTCTATCATATCTCACAAAGGACATAGAATATAAATGAATAAATATATCTCTAAAAATAGATACAGATAATAGTAAGCTAGCAAAGCAAAATTCCAAAATAAAGACAAGCTGCTTTAGTGGTCAGCAGTCTGCAGTCCATTCGTAATCACACAGTCAAGCTCATTGGCCTCTGGTAAGATTACAGTCTAGTTCACTTACTGTTTTAACACCATCTCCAGGGCTCACAACAGTCTTTCATAAACCTCAGGTATAGCTTCTGTACCAGGTCCTAGACAGGACACATTAAAATCCATGCTGAACCTTAACTTGTGAATACTACTCAACATCCAAATAAAATAAAGCAGCAATTGTAATGCCAACTTGTATCCAAGACTTCCCTGTGTCTGCTGTCTAAAACATATACAAACTCGGAGCCAAAACAAGAATCCAGTGGACACTTTTAAGAGCTCTGCCATTTTTCTTTATATTTTTGCCAGGTCACACAATCCACTAACCATTTTAATTAACTAGGAATCCAGATGAATCTCCCTGCTCAAAACTGCAGTATAGAACTGATATTAAAGTATAAAACAAACATTAAAATAAACAGTATCAAACTTCCAACAAATATACAACAGTAGCAAATTCTTACTTTGTTTGCAAAATAGATTAATTATGACAGTAAATCTTGCAGTTTGCACCAAAACATACTAACAGTGTATTCATGTTACCTAAGCATTGAAAGATAGAAAAAGTGCCAGGATGAAGTTGAAAACCATCAGTATATATAATTTAGGTCATCTAGAATGCAGGAAACCTTATCCATATTAAGTAAATGTATAATACTTTGGAATCTAAGAAATGAATAAAGTAGAGGTTTGTCTGTGTTCATCCACTGCCAGATGCCTGCCACCATCTTGGGCCTGTACATATTGCTATTGGTAACTTCAACCCCTATACCCATACCGCTCAATCTCTTAGCACAAGAAATCTGGACAAAGCCTAAAATAATGGGGGAACAAAGGCCTAAAAATAAGAACAGATTTTAAATAGTAGTCTTACAAACTTTGAAAGTCGCTGGAATAACAGAACTTGTGTTAACATGCATTGTCTGAAGGATATGAAGTCTGAAATGCAAATGAGTCATTATTTAATGACTTTAATCCTCAGTGATTTGACAAAAAAAAAACAGAAATTTTATGAAGAGCAGACCAAAACTATGAAGCAAAAATCTGGATATTCTGTGAAAATCTGGACAGTTGAGAGGTATTTACTGGGAAGGAAGACAGTTTTCTGCAGAACAGGTGCCTATAGTGTATATTTTTGAACTTTGTGTTTCAGGAGGACTGTTTTCCTCTTCGAAGCTCACAATACAGGGACGAAATCAAACTGAAGTTTGCACAGACTCATCTATTTCCATTTTTAGATTTGTGCTATGGGCTTGGAAATGGTTATATAATTGAACAGGGGATGTAGGCCCTGAACCCCTCCACACAATGGTGCATGGAGCGTGTCCCCAGCATAAAACATAATTTTGGAGTTTTTACATTTTATAGTCATGTGACTGCAAATGTTCTCATTAAGAAATAAATTATCATATCCTTTTCCACCACATACCCTGTCAGTACTGCATTACACATAAATTAATGACAATGGACCAGAACAAGACCCATCCCCAATATCAATGCCTTTATACCTGCATAGCCATTCCCCTTTCCTTAATATGCCAATCAATGAAAATTACTCTCCTTTCTTCTCCTCTGTCATTTTCTTTAAGCCATCCATCTAAACTGATATTACCTAGACCTACCTTCACACTTTCCCTCCTTATAACAACATGTACCCTATGTAACCAGATTGTAAATACACTCCTATGCACCACTAACTCCATACTGTACAATACACAGGTCCAGATGGCAATAGCCATATATCCAATATATAAAGACTAGTTAAAAGTAATAACATATCACTAGAGGTCCGTTTATACTACAGGTCTGTCTACTCCAGAATATCAAAGTTTTCCTTCATAAACTTAATTAGCTACTGCATAACTTATTTTACCTGGCATAAAATATTATTCTTGCCCAGGCTACACAATTCAGCCCTGAACCACTTACCTTCTACAATATCCCTTTCATCCAAAAGACAATTAATATTTCACCATTAAAAATAGTTTGTGTTAATGCTCATAATATTAATAACAAGTGGCCCATACCTAAAGCCATCATATTATTGCCATTGCAGAAACTTGGGCTAAGGATAGCTTCTACTCTTCGACATTAGTTCAGGAAAACTTTAATATAATTCAAAATAATAGATCTCACTCAAGATGTGGAGACATCATTATGTTTCTAATAGAACAACTCTTCACTACAGCAAAAGGAAAGGTCCCAGCAGCCAAGCACAAGCACACAAAAAACTGAAGCGTAGTTAATACCTTAGTCCACAATACAAACACTTCTTTATTGAGACAGCAAACGTAACGTAAAGCGCTTTTCGTCTCACTGGTAGTGAGACTTCCTCAGACAAAACTTCAAGTATAAAGCATTTCATTATATACCCTACCCAATAGCCAATTAACACTCCTTACATTAATTAATTAGATTAGTAAAAGCAATTTCGACATAATAGCTTTGCAACTAGATATGAGACAGTACTGCAATCATATTTACAATAACAAATCCAGATAGAACGCTTCAATCGGTTGCCTCAACATTCCGACATTAATACAACAACTTTAAACCTGGTATTATTACAAACCTCCACCAAAACCTTTAATCCCTATTCAATTAAATGTTGTTTCAAGCTTTTAAGGCTAAGTAAGTACAGTCCGTTGCATATAGTACATCCGCTAAAATGAGGTGCAAATGTTTGTATTACCTGTCTATCCATGGTCGGGTTGTTGCCACCACACTTTCAATACATACATTATCCAAGTTGGAAAAATACTTTAGTTATTTGCATTTAATTTTTAACTCTTAATGTCTTAAGGGTATATTCACATACATGTAGTTATACTTTTATGTGTAGTTGATGGGATGTTTTATATATATTTTAACACATTTAGAAGTTTAACATTTTTAAATGTTGGAATTGATTCCTTTTTTAAAAAAATTTGACTGCAATGGGTTTAAAACACCCACATCATCATCCAAGTTTTGGGTGTTCGTAAGGAACAGGATACAACGGAGTTTATTAATTCTAGTGAATAGTTGCTTTAAATGCAGGCTGCATTACGTAGTTCCGTTATGTATACTCGTAACTGGAAAGGTGGAGGTGGAGTGGAATAACTAGTCAACAACCTTAAAAATAGCTTAACTACTTAGTAAAATTTCCGTGCAAATAACTAAAGTATTTTTCCAACTTGGATAATGTATGTATTGAAAGTGTGGTGGCAACAACCCGACCATGGATAGACAGGTAATACAAACATTTGCACCTCATTTTAGCGGATGTACTAGATGCAACAGACTGTACTTACTTAGCCTTAAAAGCTTGAAACAACATTTAATTGAATAGGGATTAAAGGTTTTGGTGGAGGTTTGTAATAATACCAGGTTTAAAGTTGTTTTATTAATGTCGGAATGTTGAGGCAACCGATTGAAGCGTTCTATCTGGATTTGTTATTGTAAATATGATTGCAGTACTGTCTCATATCTAGTTGCAAAGCTATTATGTCGAAATTGCTTTTACTAATCTAATTAATTAATGTAAGGAGTGTTAATTGGCTATTGGGTAGGGTATATAATGAAATGCTTTATACCTGAAGTTTTGTCTGAGGAAGTCTCACTACCAGTGAGACGAAAAGCACTTTACGTTATGTTTGCTGTCTCAATAAAGAAGTGTTTGTATCGTGGACTAAGGTATCAACTTCCCTTCGTTTTTTTGTGTACTTGTGCTTGGCTGCTGGGACCTTTCCTATTGCTGTAGTGAGGAGTATTTCGGCTTGGCTTGTGTCTTTATTCTAATAGAACAAGCAATGCCTGTAAAATTGAAGACCACACCCAAAATACAACTAAAGATGATAAAAGTCTGCAGTGGTCACTCTCGCACTTTAATCTAGGCAATCACCTGAATCTCTTCATAGGGTGGTATACATACCACCCTCTCTACTTTAATCTTATTACAACAACTCATTTATGATATGTTTCACAAGAAAATGCACAACTGTATTATATTTACTTTAATCTCTTTACATGTGGCTACAAAGAGTGCAATTTTAAGCAAGTAATCACACAACTAACTAGACCAAACAAAAACAAACAAAAAAAAAATGGTTGATCTTCTACTAGACCAAACAAAAACATCAAAAAAATTGTTGATCTTCTAATAACTAAGATTAAACACAAATATTCAAATACTGAAATTCCCCCATATTTCATCAGTGACCTCTGCCCATTCATCTCTACTTGACCATTCAAACCCAACAAATGCCCCCTGTGATCATTTCAGGTACAGTAGATGTCTTCTTCACAATAAACATATCCTAGACAGCTACCTCAGCTATATAGATTGGACACCTCTATATTCTTATCAAAACTATACACTTGCTCAAGCCTACTTCATTAGTACCCTATCAAATATACAAGAGTTCCTTGTCTCCATAACACTAAGACATCTCAGGGAACATAAATGTCCCTGTTTTACAGAGGACATCAAAGAATTAAGTAAAGAGATAAAACATAGTATTCCTGGAAACATGATCTCACTAATCAATATCTCCACCAATAATAATTATTAAAAAATTAAAAAAAAATCATCAAGATCAGACACCAGCAGTGCAGAGATGCCTCAAAAAAAAAAAAAAAAAAAAAATCAAAATCAAAATATTCTGGAATAGTACTGATTCCAATAAGCATACAAATACAAATACACACAGCACACATACACAAAACAGTGAAATCACAAGCTTTAAAGTCATTACCAATAAGAAGTCACCAATACTTTTCTCCTCAAAATAGTATCGCAGCCCCAACTTTATCCATTAGATGACTATGTTGCCATCTTCCACTTTAATGCCATATCTGAAAGGCAAGCTAAATCTTTATTTTCTATGCTAGACCCCACAGGTACCAAAATTTAGCAAACTATATCTAAAGTTCCTGAAACTTGCAGCAGTAAAAATTGCTAAACCCTTTACACATATCTTTAATCTATCTCTTACTGCTAGCATAGTTCCACCTGCCTACAAGCTGTCTATTATTATTCCTCTGCCCAAAGGAAACTTTTACTCCTAGCTTAAAGATTATAGAACAATCTCAGATATATGCCCATCACAAAGATCTTTGAAAAGCTAATATACCAACAATTGTTAAACACATAAAGAGCTATGGTCTTCTGTGAGATCAACATGGTTTCAAAACTTCTTTTAGTACCCTGCTTTACTATCAGCCGCTGATTGCATATACAGTGATATCAATGAAGGTCTCAATACTGATGGAGTACTTGTTAATATGACCCTGGCATTCAAGATAGTGATCCGTAGCCTTATTCTGGAAAAACTATGGGGATTCAGTTTTGGTGAAAACACTATACTTTAGTTCAGAAACTGTTTGCATGGTGGATCATTCCAAATATACTATAATATTACACTATATGAAATGGGCACACTTAATAACAGAGTATAGCAAGGCACAGTCTTAGGTCCCATGCTGGACTCTCAATTTCTCAATGATATTACAATAGGCTTACCTCACCACAAGGCAGTTATGTATGCAGATCATATTTTACTTCTGCTAGCCTACAGAAGCCAAAATTCCACTGCAACAAATAGCACATACTCAATTAAAAGACTTGTGAAAATGCCGCCATAAAAATAAGCTTTAAATTAACAGTATCAAAACAAATAACATGCTGTTCACTACCAAAAAAAAAAAACTATCATCCCTAACTGCAATACAAATAAATGACTTAAGTGATAACATTATTCCAAATGTTGCGCAGCAGAAATACTATGGTGTAATAATGGACCCCTCTCTAAGTTTCAATATACACACAAATACTGTTATCCTCAAAATTCATGTTACAATTGAAATATTGTTTCAGATTGTCAGATCCTATCTCTCCAACAGCAAGTATGATCTTAAAAGTATGCTAATTCCATGACTGAATATATCCTGCCACTTATAACCCTTCACTGCACACAATACCTAAAAAATTCAAACAGTGGAGAATAAGATATTTACATTTGCCCTGAACTTTAATTTCACTTATGTATTTAAAAGTTTCTATCACATATCATCCCCACTCTTTCCTGAGTAGTATATAGACATTCAGCTTCTTCTCTCTTTGTTCATGTGAATAGATTTACACTGCTCCATTTTCATTGTCCTTCTCTGGTCTACCTCCATTCCATGTCCTTTAACATATTCATCTATGCAATAATTCAGATGAAGAAGGACAGGAGCATTGCACTGTCACAGAAACAATCACAGGTTACACCAGTTATTCACACCTTCATGAAACAGGCAGCCAGTAATAACTACACACAACACAATTCCAGTATCACATAGTCCCACCACATCAGCGAACCAAACACATAAATACACAAAAACATACTCGAGGCTCTAAATAAAAATCTACCTAAGCAACAGAGACCTCCAAAGCAGACATCCAAGCAAACGCTACCTCAAAACAAAACACGCACAACACATAGCCCACAAAGTCAGTGTGCCAAGCAGCCACAGCCCTTAAGGCTGAATAACACACCTGATACTCTTGTAATAGGTTACTCTATTGTCAGACACACTGACGTCCCACTCACCAGGCTGAATAAAGAGAAGGTCACGGTGAGCTGCCTGTCGGGTGCTAGGATCCGCCACATAACGCAAGCACTCAGGTCACTCCAAAGCAAATACAAATATGACTCAGTTATTGTACATGCTGGTGTGAATGACCTGAGACATACCTCCCTGGACTACATGAAAAGAGACATAGAGGAGCTCTCTGATCATGTAGCCCAGGCTGGTATGACCCTGACCTTGAGAAGCATCTTACCCTCACCTAGAATGATGCCACAGTACAAAGACAAAATGATCGATTTTAACAATTGGCTAAAATTTTGGTGTCATTCAAAGGGGATCCAGTGTCTGTCAGCCTGGGATGACATGCTCGACAAGCCATGTTGCTTCTCTAGGGACGGCTTGCACCTGTCACCATTGGGCTTTCGGATATTGGCAAAGGCTCTTGCCACCCCCATAGTGCCTTTTTTAGGCAAGGCTCAAAAGTCAAACCCACCCCCATAGACAGCACAAGGAACAAGAAACTAAGGGTAATGCTGCTAAACGCCAGAAGTCTTAACCTCAAGATGCACGCACTCGAAGCTCTCCTCAGAATGGAGAACATCGATATCTGTGCAGTGACAGAAACCTGGTTCAAGGCTCCAGAGAGCACTCCAGCACTACCAGGCTATACCTCATATCATGCTTTTCAGCCCCAAAACCCGGACCGAACCACAAAAGTAGGGGGAGTTTCCATATTTATCAAGGATATCCACACCTCCAGGTTAGTGGCATTGCACGAAGTATCGGAGACCATCCATGTGCAACTAACAGTGGGCAAGACTGCTTTTCAGTTTATAGCATCCTACAGACCACCCTCTCAAAGTCAGGAATCCCACTCGGCTTTCCTGAAAACATTGGAGAACATGAAGATCTCTCCGAACACCATTATATTGGGTGACTTCAACTACCCAAACATTGACTGGGAGCACTACTCAAGCCCCAGCACCTTAGCCCAAAGGTTCCTGGAAATTATAAACTCAAATGCTATGGAACAACTAGTCACCACTACCATAAGAGGGGACAACATACTAGACCTGATCATTACCAACATGGGGACTCTATGCTCCACACCAGAAGTATATCCCTCATTGGTAAGATCAGACCATAAATTAATCTCACTGGATGTCCACATCCTGACCCCACCCCCAGCCCAGAAAACCACAGTGAAAAACTTCTCAAAAGCGAACTTCTCACTTCTCAAAACTGAAGTGGAATCCTTCAAGGCCCCAGGGCCAGTGGAAACTATGGCCCAAACTGCAGAATCCTATATAAATGCATTCTACGGACATCTCCAGGAATGCATGGATCATGCTATCCCAAACAAAACCAAGACCCAATCATCCATAGGCAGGAGTCCAGTCTGGTGGACCCCTGCCATAAATAAACTGTACAACAGAAGGAGGAAGCTACTACATGATAGAGCAAAATCCCTAATAGGGAAGGCATCTCTGATCAGTACTAGTAAAAATTACGATCCATCATAAAATCCTCCAAGGCCAGCTTCGAGAGAAAAATTGCACAGGACACCAAAGACAATCATAAGTTTTTTTCAGTTATGTTAGAAACCTGGGATGCAACTCCCAGACTTGTTCTGAGTTGATTCTAAACGACAAAAATACACTGAACCCACAGACATCGCCAATATCCTGGCAGACAGGTGCAGTGCAAACTACTCCACCCCCTCCCCCCAAAAGAGCAAGTATCTATCCCAGCAGAGGGCTGCCTCCCAAACATCTCTGATGCTCAGGTGAAGGCTGCCCTCTCCAAAGCAAAAAACACTGCTTCCATGGGACCAGATGGTGTCCTAGGTTGCATCCTACATGAACTCCAAGAGGAACTAATCCCTCAAATAAAACAGCTATACAATCTCAGCCTCACTACAGGATATGTGCCCACAGAATGGCGTACAGCAACAGTAGTCCCACTCCACAAAGGTGGAGCCTCTACGGACCCTGGAAACTATCGCCCCATAAGCCTGACTAGCTTAGTCTGCAAGGCTATGGAGAGGATCATCATGGAGCTCATAAACAAAGACATTGGGGACCTACAGACACTAGATCCTACCCAGTTCGGCTTTGTCAAGGGCAGATCCTGCCTTTTGAACCTGGTTGACTTCTTCGAAACAGTCACCAAAGCCATAGATGAAGGGAAGGTAGTCCACACAGCCTATCTTGACCTTGCAAAGGCATTTGACACAATACCCCACTCGGGCATCATAGATAAGCTATCCAGCTTAAATATAAACACCTATGTCACAAGATGGGTCGCAAACTGGCTCAAAGACAGAACCCACAGAGTGAGAGTTGCTGGAGCCATGTCAGACTCGAAACCAGTCACAAGTGGCATCCCACAGGGTTCTGTCCTGGGACCACTTTTGTTCGGTATATACTTTTCTGAGGTACAGGCAAACGTGGGAGGACTATGGCTCACCAAGTTCACAGATGACTACAAACTGGGCGCCATAATCAACTCTCCAGCTGACACAAGCATCCTTCAAAAAGGTCTCACAGAGACAGATAACTGGTGCCAGTGCCATGGTCTAAAGCTAAATGCCAAAAAATGTATAGTCATACCCTTTGGCAAAAACAATGTGCCCACAAATTACCACATAAGCAGAAACCCATTAAGTACAGAGAAAGTTATTAGGGACCTGGGAACCCAAGTTGATAGCAATCTCTCCTTTGAAAACCACATTGCCAAAGTGGTTAGAAAGACCTTCTACATAGCCCACCTCATCATGAAGGGTTTCACATCTAGATCAAGAGAGGTAATCGTGCCCTTTATTCATCCCTCATCAGGCCCATCATAGAATACAATGCCCCTTTGGGATGTACCTTACCCGACACCTGCAGCAATTAGAAAGACCCCAACAGTATCTCACCAAGAGGATCAAGGGTCTTAAACAGATGCCATATGCTGCTCCAGCTCTATTCAGTTGCATACCGCCTACTTCGAGGCGATCTATGCCTGACATACAAAGCTATGTCAAATCCAGAATTAATGGACATGCTCCACCTCAGTAAATCTAAATCCCTTAGAGCCACACGCTCGAGGGACTTGAACCTCAGCACAGAAATAAATAGAACTTGCTGGAGGGACAGGTTCATAACCCAGAGGCTCCCTTCGCTCTGGAATAGAATTCCAGTTCATGTGAGGCAGAGCACCTCACTGAATCTCTTCAAGAAGAATCGCGATAGGTGGATGGGGGATCGTAGGTTTGTCCCAGGGATTACTCCCGTGTCACTATTAGACAGATGCACAGTAAACTAAACCTTAAAGGGCACAGTATACTCAAATCAAGGGGTGGAGTAAGCCATACAGAATCGGGCTAGGCTTATAATTGCCTCAGGGCAGATAGCCTAGTATGAACCTATGAACCTATGAACATAAAAGGCCAGAGTAGAACTTCAAACCTGACCGGACAACTAAAGCAATAATCAAGCTGTTATTTGTACATAAAACCCCCAAAGTCCTTCATAAAAAGGAAAAGTACTTTAGGATATCCCTGAGTCATCCACAGAGTATCTTCACAGAATAAAGTGACAACACCCTGAGAAGTCATTTAGAAAAGATAGAACCATCAAACACAGAAATACCCCAAAAATAATTAAAAAAATCTGTAAGTAAATAAAAGAAAACAGTACAAACATGCAAATGCATTACCAGACCAAAACTGAAAAAATAAAGCAATAAAATAATGGTTTCCCTATACTTCATCCAGCTTAAACTGGGTGAGATTCCAACTGGTCAAGTGTGTGCTAACTTTTTTCATAGGAAATTACTGTCAGTGTGGTTTTGACGTGTATGCTAGCAGTGACTCCTTTGTTTCTGAAATGTTCTCCCTTCATTTATTATATGTATGTGTGTGTGTGTGTGTGTGTGTGTGTGTGTGTGTGTGTGTGTGTGTGTGTGTGTGTGTGTGTGTGTGTGTGTATGTATATATATATATATATATATATATATATATATATATATATATATATATATATAGGCGTGCTGAAATTAAGTGAAAGTCCCTAATGTCAACCTCTGTTTTGCTGAATTGCCTGAATCACTTTGGTCAACAAAACATGTCCATCAGGTGTGTGAGATCAACTATGCCCTTGTCCCAGGGACTTTGTGATCTTGGAGTTAATATATGCAATTAGCAGGGGGAGTGAGGTATACAGTAATATAAAAACACAAACCAGGCTGGAACACACGGAGACCAGTGCAGCATGAAATAGGTACAAATTTATTAAAAGTTTTAGTGCTTTTGACAGAGTATAACATAGACTTCCTCAGAAACTAAATTGAAAAATCAATCTTTCATTTAAATATCCCAACAAAAAAAATCACATGATAAAGACAACCAATAGATAAAAAAATCTAGTTACACTTAAAGCCACAACCATTTAAAAAATAAATAACAATATTGCAAACTCTCATTAAAAAACAGGTTCAAAATTGCGATTAGTAATCAAAAAATATATATGCATATAAAAATTATACGTATAAATATTGTATGTATGAATAAAAATTACAAAATGTAACACTCTAAATTGGCCCTAGGTATGAGTGCGTGCATGTGTGTGCCTTCTGTGGAAGGTTGGGCTCCGAGCTGGCAACTCTACACCGTAAAAACTCCACTGCCAATCATGAGCAGACAGGTGATCTGCTGTGGTGACCCCTAACCTGGAAATAGCAGAAAGAAGAAGAAGGAGTGAAGCTTCAAGACACTCATAATGGACGTGCTATTGTTAAGACCAGGGTAAACACAAGCATTCAACCTAATCTGCCATCTAAGCTATTTCAGTTCAATAAGGTCTTCCATGGGCCTCCCCTCATATTCTTGACTACAACATCCAGGACCACAAATCCAAAGTGATGTCCAGGATTATTAAGCACATGTTTTACAAGTGCATTGTTGGTATTACCCTTCGTTATATCTAGGACATGCTCGTAAATACATTCCTTAAATTTTCTCTGGGTTTTACCCACATAGAAACATTTGTACTGCAAACAAAGGGCCAGATAAATAATGCCAACTGAGTTACAATTACATAAAAACCTAATGTTAACATGCACTCCACTCACAGTGATTTCATTTTGCCATTCCTCTCTCACATTATTCTTGACGTGTTGTGACATCTAGCTGCAGCCCCTCTGATTTTTGTCCTCATTCAGACTTCCCTTCTCCTCAACCACACCTCCCACATACTTAAAGTTATTAACCTGTTCCACTATTTCCTTTCTAGCTCAGTCTTTATCTTCTTATTATTCCCTCATTTGCTGTCATGAGTATTATCTTGTCTGTATTCAGTGTCATCTCATGTGCTTTCAAATTTGCATTCCCGTTCCCTATCTTTTGCTGAATTCCTTGTTCAGAGTCTACATATATTACTGCATTGTCTGAGTACATCAGCATTGTTGAGCTCTCCCCCTCCAACCCGTTTCCTAATGAAGTCCATTCGCAGTACGAACAGGACCCTGATGCACATCCACTCCCAACGACAGTCACTCTCTCAATCTGAGGAGTGTTGCGCTTGTGTTATTGGGTCCTTGCATAAATCCTGCACTAATACTATCAGTGTTTGCAGGACTTTAAATCATGACATGATTATCCAAATCAGCTTTCTTGGGACCTTGTCATATGCTTTCTCCAAATCTAGGAATGCCCAGTCGGGCTCTTCCATTATCTTCGACTTTTTCTCCACTGTCTCACTGTACAACTGACCAAACACTGTGTCAGTTGTACTGCATTCTGATCTGAATTCATATTGCTCATCTGCCATCATACTTTCCACTGCTCTACATTTTTGCTTATTAATCACCCTCTTCAGCACGTTCATGCCTCTGTTGTGTCTGCACTTGTGAATGTCTGCTTTGTTCTTCTACACTGGCAAAAGAATACATATTTAATAGTCATTTAAGATACTCCTTTCTTTTTACACTGCAATGAGTAGCCTTGGTAGCCATTTTCTCCTAATGCACCCAACATCTTCATCATAGCTGTTGCGACTGCCTTTGGGCTGCTTTCCCTCCTGACTTCATTTTCCTCCATAATATTCTTACTGCTTCTAGGGTGGATACTTCTTTCATCACAGGCTGTCAGTATGGCAGTAAAGCTTCTTTGGGGTATTCTTCATTTAGAAGCTTCTTGCTATAATCCATGCATCTATGTTTGATGGTCTCAGGACTGTTGAGCAGATTGTTTGTGGTATCCCTTATGAATGGTGTTTGACAACCATCTTCTTCATCTTTCTGTAATTGCCTTGCATCCTATTAGAAATTTCTTCTCTGATCTGCTAAGTTGCTTTCCAAATGTTGGTAGAGTTTCTCAGACATTTTGTTCTTTGGTCCCTTAACCTCTTTGTTAGCCAACCAGTACTCCTTCTTGGCCACGTCCAACTTTTTTATCTTCCACTCTTTCCTGCACTCCTTTCTTTCAATAACTTTGTGTACTTCTACATTTCACTACTAGCTTTCTTAACCTTATTTCTATAACTGGCTTTGTAACATACCTGTTCAGCTGTCTTCATGCATGCTGTTTTGAGATGTTGCAACTTTTCTTTGGCTCCACCTATGTCCCGCTCTTCTTTCTGAAGTTATAGAGCACTGAGAATTTCCTTGAATAACTGTGCTTTTGCTGTAGGTATCTTACAGGTCTTCAGCCTAGCCCCTGTTGACCTTAGAGCCTTCTCTGACCACTATTTGCAGCTGATTGGGGATGCCATTGGTTTATACTGGGGCCAACTGTTTTCACTGGTAATGACTTTGTAATCTTTTAACCCAGTGCCCTTTTCTTACTAGTAAGAAGTCTACCTGAGTTGCAAGCTGGCCACTCTTGTATGTGATCTTGTGACTTACTGCACATATCCCAAAATGCTAAGCATCAAGGACAACATATGTAGCTTCCCATGAAATGAGTTAGACTGGTTCACTTTATGTAGAATTTTGTGGTACCAAAGTCCTACAGAAGATGAATAAAGGACCCAACTGAAATACATCCACTAAAGAGAAAAAAAGTAATCACAAACTTTTTTTTATGAAGGCAAAATAAATAAAAAAAATACAAAAAAATCAAAACAACATCCAAAGACACATTTCACTTCCATTACAGATAAACAGCATGTCATTACCAAGTTTTGGTAATCTTGAATACTCATTGCGTGCTATAAAGCAAACTAGGCAGCTTCATGGGGCAATGGTTACTAATAGTAAAACTCAGATCAAGAAAGCCTTAAATCAAGGGTTTTGAGAAAGGGGTTATCACACTGGGCACTTGATATGTAGCCAGAATATAAAAAACACTACTGAAGATATTATAAAAATGCTAAATATTGGGAGTAATATATGCAGCTCCAAATAAAATGAGTTAGATTGATTTCCTTTAAAAGCAATTACATAGTACCAAAGGGATCTACAATGCAGTAGGCAAAACTTAAACAGCACATATACACATATCCTACACTTGTTAAGTATCTTTGGCTTACCACAGCTGAGTTCTGTTCCAGTATTCATTTATTTATTTATTGGATTGATTGATTGATTGATTGATTGATTGATTGATTGATTGATTGATTGATTGTTATAAGGCACAGAAAACCTTGGTAGCCTATAGAAGGAATGCTTACTTTAAATCAAAAGAAAGAAGCATGACAGCAGCAGTTTTGATAAGGGCACTGCTAGTAGGGTTTATACATTAGGTCACTAAGATTATATAAAAGTCTTCCTGGACTTAGCATACTATGCCAGCAAACGCCATAATTATTTTAACATCACCCACTAGGATTTCACATTCAGAGACACATCTCTTGTGTATATCAGCATGTTTACCCCAACATTAGCACACTAACCATTGTCTGCATCACTAGTACAAACATTAATGAAAATAAGAAAACTCGCTTGTGGTAGGGACTCAAAGTAACAGTAGATACATGAATAATAGGATCTTTAGTGCAGGAATTTAAATATGATTGTGATTTCTGCTGTAGGCACATGTTAGTCATTGGCCAGATCTTCTTCAACAGTTGTATAACCCTCTAATTATATGAAGTATAATCTTTAACAGCAAAAAGTAGGAAGAACTGCAATGTAAAAGGCAGACCTTCTCGTGCCATGTTATTTACTTTTGTTACCTTAGAAATAAGCTTGGAAGAGAGGATAAAAAATAAACATAACTTTTGTAACAAAAGATCAGCTAATAAGGTTACAGATAAACAGATAAACCATAACATTACTAGCTGTGATAATGATGATGACAATGGTGTTGATATTAGTCAACCAAGATGGTATGCTGTGGCACAAACCTTGAAGGATGTATGCAACAGATCAGCTACTTACAAAAAATATCAAACCCACAAAATGTATAGTATCGAGGAGGGGGCATAGTAGGTGGGAAATTGTCCTGCAGCAATGATCCTGTTATGGTGAGTAGCTTATGCAAGTATGCTGTGCTCATCACCAGAATCATTATAACAGGAACTCAAAATATGATCTGGAGAGTACCAGGCCTTGTAATCGGAGCTCCCAGTAATGGGTGGTAGGTCTTCCAGGACTGATACAGTAAACTCAGCCCTACCTCTAAATCTGCATGAAAGTATAATATTTAGAAATGTGTGAATGTAAGTTTAAGTTGCTGATTCACCAATGTTGTGAACAAGCACATTCTTAAAGAAGTGACTACTGGTCTAGTAACATTCCTGATAATGACTTATTACATTTAAAGTAAGAAGAAATGCATTTGGCCAGTAACTAAGTATCAACTTAGTTAATTATTTACCCTACTTTTTCTTCCTACATGCGACAAAAAGCTGACATGAGTGTTACAATATGTTGCCCTTTCAACAAAATGTCTAAGCAGCCTCTGAACAGCCATGGAGTATAGAAGTATTTTCCCCCTTTATCTAACCAGTTTTGTGTTATTGAAAACAAGAATTCGAAGGAGATAAACAAATGATTTGCTCAAGTAGAACTATTTCCTTATGAAGAAAAATGTAAGGCTCTAGTCACATCAAGAATTGCATTTCATAAATTATTTTAGCTTATAGCAAGACGTTGTCCCATTCGATTCTCAGCTAGAGCGTCTTCTGTGTGGAGGCATGCGTGAATGGGCATGCCTTCGTTGAAGGTTGTGCATCAGGGCTGATAACTCGTCATGTAAAAATCCACTACCAAACATTAGCGGACCAGAGTTCCGCTGTGGCGACCCCTAACCGGGATAAGCCGAAAGGCACAACAACATTTTAGCTTATATCACTGACTGCATTCCAGAAACTATTTTAGCTTGTATTACAACTACAAAGAAGTAATTTGTTTCCAAGACATTAACTTTGTATCCACTACACATTTAAGAATAAGTAGGGAAACAGTCATCTTTTCAATCATAAAGTGAAGACCATAAGTATGCAATACAGAGAGTGTCTTAATGGTCTAAGATAAAGCATACCTTTATAGGTTCATAGGTATGTACTAGGCTAACAACCACCAGGGCCTTTACAAATCTAGGCATGCAATCCCAGCCCAATTGTGTCCTTATGCATCATGGGCATTTACTAGGAGGGGACATGCTTGTTAGGAATCTTCTAGAGATTATGTGAGGGGATGTGGGGGAGTATGTTAGTTTGGGCATTGCTGTCTGCCTCTGTCTATCAGAGACATGGATGCCAGACCAGGGCTGAATTTCTGATTTCTCATCCATTGGTCAAGGTTTTGCTTAAATAGGGTTAAGGATGGATTCTGCTTCATATGCGTGGGTAGCCTGTTCCAGAGCATGGTTCACAGCTTCATAGGTGTATACTAGACTAATAACTACAAGGGCCTGCCATGCATCCCAAATCTCTGAAAAATTCTAGTATCCTTGATAAGTGTAAACAGGGGCTTGGGAGATGAAACATTTATAGGCAGGGGCCTGGGATATGAACTATTTACAGGCTACCTGTGTCCATTAGAGACATATGTGCCAAACAAGGGATGACTGTCCTGTTCCCCATCCAGTTGTCCAAGTTGAATTGGGTTAGGGAGGAACTCTGCTTCACATGGATGGAGAGCCTGCTCAAGAGAAGGGGGTAGTTTCTGGGATACATACATGTCTCTCCAGCAAGTCCTATTTATATTACAGGCAAGGTTTAAGTCTTTAGAATGGGTAATTCTGGTGTTGTTTGTGTTTTGGCTAGGCAGGAAGTTTATCACAGTGAAGTCTGACAACACCTTGTATGCCAGGCATAGATCTCCCTTCAACAGCTTGTAGGAGACAGAACACAGGGATATGGCTTCTAGGAGTTCTGCATAAGGCATGTTAATTACACCCTGTATTCTTTTAGTGAGGAACCTTTATGGAGGTTCCAATTATTGGATGTGCCTAATTAGGTACATGCCAGAGGGGGCACTATACTTGATGATAAGTCTGATGAATGTTAAATACAGTAGAACAATGACCTCCAGTCACCTATAGGCTGTTGAGCGGAGATCTAAGTGACTCAAGTGGTCTGACAGGAGTAGAATACAGACTCCTGCTTAAGAATGAACTGGCAAACAACCCTAAGAACTGCAGACCAATAACTTGTCTTCTGTTAACATATTAATTATATATTGGAAGTAGAGCAGACATAGTTTTTAGCCATCTAGATTAAAATTCAATCATGGCAATACAGCATAAAGGTAATAAAAGAAAGTCATATGGAGCAAATAATCATCTGTTGTAAAATAAAACCATAATAGAAAGCAATAAAAAAGGTGGATCTAAGTGTGGTGTGTATAGATTACAATAAAGCAGTCAACAGCCTCATTCTCAGTCTCGCATTCATGGATTACAGAATGCTTATAGATGTATATTATATACCCTATACCGATCAATTACATTGCAGTGATTATAAAACAGTAGTAAACTTCTTTGCAATTGAGCCATGATAACGGGCAAATTATTATCCCGGGATAACAATTCAAAGGGATTTTTTTCAGTGTGATTCTTTATAACCACCCCTGTTTTATCTTGCCCTTAAACCATTTAGCTATTTACTTAATAGACTAAGCTATGGTTGCAGTTTAATGTCCAGGAGCCAACTTTGCAATTTTAAACCATCCACGAAAAGTAGATGAGATGTCTTTAAACATAGTTCATCAGATAAGGATTTGAAAGCACATCTAGAAATGATTAAAACTCTCTCAGATGATAGAAGAATGTCATCTGGTCTTGATAAATGTACAAAAGCAACATTTATAAAAGGAAAGCTGCAGCACCAAGAAAATATCAGTCTAGGATAGTGATATGATATAAATAAATTTGAACAGGAGTGACTGTGAACTGTCTGGGAGTAGATAAAGGGTCAGCAATGAAACATGAACAAATGAAAACAAAGTTTACTAAGGAATACTTTAGAAGACTAAAACTAATATTTAAAAGTGCCTTGACATCTAGGAATAAAGTCCAAGCTATAAATCAGTTTGCTATTCCTGTTTTAACTTACAACTTTGGTGTTATTGCCTGGCTACATACAGCACTGAATCAGTATGGATCTCCTCATAGCTGACTACATGTATAAGTCTACAGTCATGGAACTGCATACATATTTGCTGATCTCATCAGATCCAGACGTAATGAAAATTCTACAGCATGAAGATCAGAAGTCTAACATGACATCACTACTTAGTTTAGGAGGAAAGGAGTGGGAATGGAAATCAAATTAAAAGTAGATAGGAATCAGAGAGCAACCAAAAGTGCCAAAAATCAAAAGAAAGAATATAAAGAAAAGGACAACCAGAAAGGGAAGGAAAATGGAAAGCACATAAATACAGTGGTAAGTACAAGCAACTACATGATGTCTGAGATTTGATACAGGAATGGTTAAGAAAAGGTGAATTTAAACCATAAAATAAAAGTTTAATAATAGCAGCCAAAGATTATGGGCTACATGCTTGTTTGTTTATAAATTCTATAGAAAAGTGGGAGAAACAGGCATGCAGGTTCTATAAAACAGAACTGGCAACAGTTGCACATGTGATTGTTGGTTGTGATACATTCATGGCCGAGGGTCTGTATACTGAAAGACTCAATAATGGGGCAAGACTGTTGAACTAAGGATTGGACAAACAGTACAATATGCAAGTAGCTGAGACACTGGAAACACGAACCGTAAAGCGTTATTGACAATGATGCAGGTTGGCTTACATGAGATCGCCCAATAACAACAGTTAAGAAAACCAGATACATTAGTCCAGCAAAATAGAGAAAAAGGTAGAATAAATCATTGAAGCAGCTACACCCATTGATTGCAGCATCTTATGTAATGAGACATACAAAGTAAAAAAATAGTAGGATCTGCAGGAAGAAACTAGAGCAATGCGGAATAAAGATACCCTGCACAGCCTCAATAGTAATATCAGCAGCAGGACTAGTAAAATGGAATTATCAGGCATTCTGAAATAAGCTAGCAGTAATATAACCCTGTAGGAAGTGCACAAGGAAGACATTTTAGGTAACTTGTAGGAGATGAGAAGACCATGCTCGACAATAATCATGACTGAAGCAATACTAATTTCATGAACTTTAATTGTAATCTGAATCACCAAAGGAGTCAATTTCTGTGCCAGTATTAGAAACCAAAAACATTTGGAGAAATTAGCAAAAAAAAGTCCTATGCCTGTCCACGCTAGATATAATGGTAAATTCGGGAATAAACCTCTCTGGTGGAACTCCCACAATGTTAAACTGTTTAATAAAAGAAGAAACATAATGAAAATTTATAAGAAATCCCCATCCCATTATCTTAAGACCACATTAAAAATGCCAGCAAGGAACTAAAGAGCTCTATTAGAAAATGTAAAGCAGAGGCCATACTTAAGGTTGCTACAGATGCCAAAGGAAACTATAACTCTTTCTTCATTTATGTCAGGAAATTAAGTAATAATGTTCAACAATGCATTAAACTCATCTATAGTAATATCATACATTCCAGTCTCAAAGAACTTATCAAAATATTAGTAGTCAAATTTTGGGATAACCTTATCCCACCTACCCACATTGTTGCACCCACTATCCCTGAAAATGTAGTTTCCCGTGAAATCACCTTGGAACAAGTCTTAGAATCCCTGCCAAAGACTAAGAATATTATTTGCATAGGAACAGATAACATAGCAGGACGTATTCTTATGAGCACAGTGTATGGACTATCTAAGCCTCTACTTAGAGAGATCACCCCCCCCCCCCGACTATCCATAGAGTTAGTCCCATTAAATAGAGAACATCCACTATGACTCCTCTAAACAATGGTGGCCCCTCTACAGATCCAGGTGATTACAAGCCCATCAGCCTTATATGTAAAGCTGTGGGATGTACCATAGAGGAACTCATTTATTTTATTTGTATTTGTTAACCAAGATAGAGCACTGATTTTCATAGCCTTTTTCAGACTCATCCTAGGAGCACTGGCTGGTTAAGTGGCTTGCTCAGAGTCATGCAGTTAGGCAAATGGAGAATGAGGGAAGCAAACTCTGAACCACAGGAAGCAGCTGTTTAACAATCCATAGACTTAATCCTCTGCACCAACTGCTAGACATACAGAGATAGACAACTTAACTATCTAGACCCCCACTCCATTTGGTTTTGTGAAAGACAAGTCCTGTCTTCTGAACATAGTGACATTTTTTCTTACATAACTTTTGACCTCCTCCATGTGTCCCAACTGACTTGAATACTGAAGAGTCAAGTTGTCAATGTGATCCATAAATTGGATTCTGAGAGGGATTATTAACTACATTCATTAAGATTTATTCTAGAAATACCTATAAGTGAAATAGAAACTGGGTCAGCCTGAAACATACCATGCTGCATCTCTGCAGAACAAAACTTAATAATGTTACAATGCTTCTTTACATGTTTTCTACATAGTTACCAGTTTTCTCTGGAACAGTAGAATTATAGTTTCATAGGTTCATAGGAGGTTACTATGCTATTGGCTATAGGGCCTTTATAAGCCTAACCACGTTATACCCTTGTTCCCTTATTGACCATGTTGTATGGTCTATATTTGCAGAGTGAGTCTATGATCAGCACCAACTACCCTTATTCAAGAGGAACATAGGTGAAACCCCCAGGGTTAAATTTACAGTATCCCATCCAGTTGTCTAAGTTGCACTTAAATAGGGTCATTGAGGAGCTCTGTTTTACATGAAATGGGAGTTTAGTGGCAACTTCTGGGAGACATATTTGTCTGTCCAGCATGTCCTGTTAATGTCGCAAGCTAGGTTAAGATCCCTAGAGCGAGTGAATCTTGTCCCATTTTATTTACCAATGTGCAATATTTCCATTAGGGCATGGTCCGAAACTGCTCGGTAGGCTGGAAACAAGTCACCTCTCAGCAGCCTATAAGATAGAGAGCACAATGACACAGCCTTCAGTCTGTCCATGTAGGTCATGTATTGAAGACCCTGAATTTTCTTGGTGAGAAACCTCTGAGGTCTCCCCAGCTGATGCAGGTGTCTGGTGAGGTACATACATAAGGGAGTATTGTACTCTATTAGTGGTCTGATGATGAATGAGTATAGGGGAGTTACAACATCCTTAGCTCTGGATGCTTTGCCCTTATTTATGAGATGTGCAATGTAGAAGGCCTTCCCTACCACTGTAGACACATGGTAATCAAAGTTAAGGTTGCTATCAACCTGTGTTCCCAAATCTCTCACCACAGGTTTTGAGCTAAGGGGGGTACTGGTAATATTGTAATTTGCAGGGGCTTCCCCTTTGTTGAAATGGATGATAACACATTTTTTGTGTTTAGTTTAAGTCCATGGCTTTGGCACCAATAGGTTGTCTGTGTAAGCCCTTTTTGTGGTATGTCAGCATCATTGGGGGACTCAATGATTGTACCCAGTTTGCAGTCATCGGCAAACTTGGCAAGCCACAGGCCATCTTTTTTCACCTGGAATACTGAGAAATAGATTCCAAACAGTAGGGGGACTTGCACAGATCCTTGTGGTACACAACTAGTAGTTGGTCTGCTGTTAGATGTGGGGTCCCCAACTTTGACTGTATGTGTTCTGTCAGTGAGCAAGTTAGCTACCCATCTAGTGACATATGGGTTAATTCCCATCTGGGTGAGCTTCTCAATGATACCTGAATGGAGAATTGTGTCAAAATCCTTGGCTAAGTCAAGATAGGCTGTATGTACTGTTTTGCCTTCATTCAGGGCTTTGGTGGCATTCTCAAAGAAGTCCACCAGATTTAATAAATATGATCTACCCTTAATGAAGCCAAATTGGGTCGAGTCAACAGTCTGAAGGTCACCTTTGTCTCTGTTGATAAGGTCCATGATGATGCTCTTCATGGCCTTGCAGATAAGGCTGGTTAGGCTTATGGGACTGTAGTTCCCTGGGTCGGTTGATGGACCCCCTTTGTGCAAGGGAATTACTGTTGCTGTTTTCTACTCTGCTGGGACAAGGCCAGTACTTAGACTGTGGTTGAAGAGAGTGCCAAGTGATTCCACTAGGTCCTGTTTTGGACCATTTAGTAGGCAGCCTGGGATGTTATCTGGTCCCATAGAAGCTGGGTTTTTGGCCATGGAGAGTGCAGTTTGACCTGCTCTTTGGAGATACTAGATAGAGGACTGGTGACTGTTATGCTTTTGCGTATGTCTGGTAGGGACAGGGGGGTAACGTTTGCACCAAATCTGTCTGCTAGCAGGTTAGCAATGCCCTCAGGGTCAGTATGAGTGGGACTGTCCACTACTAGGTCCCACAAAGTTGGGCCTTCCCTTTTAGATTTCTGATGTTGCTAAAGAATGCCTTGTGATTATCCTTACCTAAAGATGCTAGTTTAAGTTAGCTTTGTAATTTGCTTTAGAGGACTTTACATGATATCTAATTTGCTTGTTCAAGCTGTGGAGGGTGTCCTTCTTCTGCTGAGTCAGTTCCCTCCTGTTCTTGGACATTAGTTTCTTCTTCTTGTTTAATAGTCTATTTATGCTTGATGTCCACCAGGGTGGCTTGCTTTTTTTTTTGTTTTTTGTTTTTTTATGAGGACCTTGTGGTAGCAGGGGGTTTGAAACTATTTATGCCATCACTTAGGAAGATATAGTTTGCTTTGGAGAAATTTTTCATCCTTTTTGCTCTTGAGGGAGTCAGGTATGATCACTGCTTCAAACAAGACTGATTTAGGATCAGACCTCACCAGGGAGGGAAGCACAAAGGGGGTAGTACAGAGACCCCCTATGCTGGTGAGTACTAAGTCTAGGATATTTGAGTCCCTTGTAGGGGTGCAGACTATCTGTTCCAGAGTATTTGTATTAATAAAATCCAGAAACTTTAGGGTGAGCGTGTTTGTGCTCATATATGACTCCCAATTGATGGAAGGATAGTTGAAATCACCCATGACCAAGGTGTTTGGCTGTATAGTGAGTGACTCAAGTAGGTCCAGGTAGGCAGAATGGTTTTCATGGTTCATGGAGGGGGACCTATAGCTAACACTGATATGGAAGGGAGTTTACCTACAGTTATTTGGACTTGGAGTAGCCCTAGGGAGTCATACTGTTTGACCAGTCTTGAGGTGTATTTGTCTTTAGTGAAGATGAATACACCTCCACCTTTGGTTCTTTTATTCTCGTTTTGAGGTCTGAATGCATGGAAGACATTGTAGCCTTGCATGGTTGGGATGATCTCTGTGGCCTTGAACCATGTCTCTGTGACGGCACAGACATCGGCACATTCCAAGGTAAGGAGTGCTTCCAGTGAGTTTAGTTTCCAATTTAGACTCCTAGCATTAAGCAGTATAACCTTGAGTTGTCTATAGTGGATTTTTTTATGTTGGGAATTTTGTTGTTATGACATTTCCCATAAAAAGGCACTATGGGTGAGGCAAGTACCTTTGCCAGTAAAAAGCCAAGAGGTAACAGGTGAAGACCATCTCTGGCAAAACAGAGTGGTCTGTCGACCATATCTTCCTAGGCTGACAGATACTGGCTCCCTTGGATTGACACCAGAAGCTAAGCCAATGTTGAAGTCAGTCATTTTTTGTTTATATTGAGGTATCATCCTGGGTGAAGGTAGAATGCTGCTTAGAGCTAGGAACATACCTGTCTGGGATACATAACCTGAGAGCTCAGTCATTTCTGTCTTCGTATAGTCCAGTGTAGTATGTGTGAAGTCATTCACTCCAACATGGACTATGACAGAGTCATAACAGTACCTGTTGAGAGACTTGAATGCGTGTGTAATCTGATGAATCTTGGCACCTGACAGGCAGGTGACAGTGACCTTCTCCTTGTCCAGCTTAGTGCGGGGGACATCTGTGTGTCTCACTATGGAGTGGCCTATGACCAAGACATTTGGTTTTAAGGTTTTGCCTTACGGGCTTATTGGTTGATACACTATTGCGTGTATTATTATGTGCAGTGGATTCTGTTGAGTCTGCAGTGTGTGCAGTAGGTTTGCGCTTGGGAGGTCTCTGATCTTTAGATAGGCTTCTAGCAAGTAACTCTGCGTATATGGGTTTATGTGTTGTGAGCTTGTCATGTGCAAGAAGTGAAGTGTGTGTGTGTGCTGACAACCTGTTTGATAGCTAGTTTGTTGTTTTGTGAGATAATTGATTCCAAATTCATAGTATAGATACATCTTTCACATGTTGTATTTGTTTGTTTTAAGAGTAATTGGTTGTCAGTATACATGATGCAATTGCTACATTGCCTCAGGATGCCCATGTCAATCAGGCTGGCTGAAGAAATGTTGGGAAACTGTCCATTATAGCAGGTATATACTGTAGTAACCAGTCCAGAGTGGGCTAGATGGACCAGGTTTTGCTGTAAGAATAACAAAAAGCAGCTATTCTATGGAGAGCTAGGGGTAGAAAACTGCATCAGTGCTTCACAATGCACAACTGAGTTGCTTGCAGGGTAGCAGTGTGTAACTGTGTTGTGCACAGTGAAGCAGAGGAGCTTAGGAAGGTTTCCTAGCAGATATCTGGGGAAAATTGTCTTTTTAGCATATTCACAGCTATGCACAACTGTGCTAAACCCTATTGCACAATGTGCAGCTATGTGGAAATATGAAGCTTAAATACAATGAAGTTAAACAATTTTAAAACAAAGTAACCAATAGGAAAGCCCAGGACTGAGCCTTATTCCAGCAATCCCCAACTCAGATGAGTCCTAGGCTGCACACTTCTACCACAATGATGTAGGGGGGTCTTCTTATTGTAAGATGGCTGGTTTTAGTGCTCAAGTGATACCAAATAGTCTAGATTCAGCAAGTCTGAATCTAGCCTATGCTACAAAATGCAGAAGTACTAGAAATTCAAAGTGCAGAAAATCAGTCACAACAGCAAAAAACAGTTTAAATAAAGCAACAATTTGGTACAATACTGATCTGAAAGTGCAATGTAGTCTTTATAAATACTTATTTTTCAGCATATTTCAATGTATGACTTGGATTTAGTTCTGATTCACTCTAGATCTCTGGCTAAATTCACCAGTCCCTGAGCAGCGCCGGTAAACTAAGTGCAATCCCATGCAAACACAGTGCTTAAATACAAGCAAAGTTAAATGATTTTAAACAAAGTAACCAAAGGGAAAGCCCAAGACTTGAGACTTATTCCAGCAATCTCCAACTCAGATGGGTCCTTGGCTGCACATGTTTGCCACGAGAGTGCAGCGGGACCTTCTTAATGTAAGATGGCTGGTTTTAGTGCTCAAAATGATATCAAAATCACAGTCAAAACAGCAAAAGAAAAGTTTAAATAAAGCAGCAATTCAGTAGAATACTCCCACTAGAGAGTAGACCACAAACCTGCCTGTTGTGAATAATTGGTCTGGAACACAAGTGCTTAAACCAGAACTAAGACACTCTCAGAATAACAGGTGCAATAAGCCTTGACCAAAAATTCCCAGCTTAGAAAGGTGTAGGCTATCTTCTCCAGCAACAGGAGTTTAGACCACAAATATTCCTAATGTAAAATAACTGGTTTGGAATCCAAGTGCTTAAACCAAAACAAAGACACTTAGAACAACAGCCACAATAAGCCTTCACCAGCAATTCCCAGCTCAGAAGGGCAGAGGCTATCCTCTCCTCCCACAAGAGTGTAGACCACAGACCTTCTTAATGTAAAATAAATTACCTGATGCCCTAGTGTTTAAATCAAAACTAAGGGGGTTAGAATAACAGTTACAATTTAATCAGACTACTAACAAGCAGTAATAAATGCAGCAGAATAAATGCAACTGAACACTTTTACGAACAAATTCAACAAAAGCTAAGCACAGCACCATAGCAGGACACTTCCAAATGCATTTCAAGTAAAACAGACCAAAAAAGTAAAAACTTTTTTTAATAACAAGGTAAGCACTTTTGCGATATCACAAATTGCTTCATCAGACCACCCACTAATGACTTTTGGAACTTTTAAAAACAAGCAGCAAAAGCAAAATAAAATTATAAAGTATGAAGAAACACAAATACAGTAAAAGCAGCTAAATGAAGTGCAATTTTTAATGTTATGCTGGAAGGGAGGAAACAGAAGATAATTCAAGGTTAAGAAACTAAGGATGAGGGCCTTCACAATTGATCTCTCCATACTCAATAGAATTAACTGATGAGATGGGACTGGGAGGAATGTCCAAAATCATTTTTATAGTAGGGACAGACAACTCAAAAGTTACCAAGTTTAAGGCAATAACAGTTGCTTGGGTGTGTGGGAAAAATAAAATGCACACAGAGATCAGCAATATTCAGGAAGAGTACAGCAAGCAAGTCAAACCAAACGCTAAAAAGACACAAACTTGTAAAAAACACAAAAAGGAAGAAAAAACCACACTAAAAACCAAATTAAAATATAAAGTGAGCGCTTTCGTTTACTGCATTAAGCAAACTTCATCAGACAACACAAGTTACAAGGGTACTCTTATTTAAATGTAAAAAAGTTAATTTAAATGACATCATTTCCTTTTAGAACCGAGCCTCCAATTAAAGAACCAAACCTCCAAAAAAAGGAATTAATTTGGCAACTTAGATTAAATGCCTTTTCTACCCCTGGCTTAAATGACTCCATATCTATTAAAAGTATATTAAAATTGAAGGCTTTAATGAGATGATGTTTATGTATAGAGATACACATACATGTTTATGTTTATTTGTTTAACACATTCATTTTTTGTATCTTGTTTATTGGATGTATTATTTAGATATGTTTAAAACAGGTTTACTATTATTTTATTATTTTTTGGAGGTTTGGTTCTTTAATTGGAGGCTCGGTTCTAAAAGGAAATGATGTCATTTAAATTAACTTTTTTACATTTAAATAAGAGTACACTTGTAACTTGTGTTGTCTGATGAAGTTTGCTTAATGCAGTAAACGAAAGCGCTCACTTTATATTTTAATTTGGTTTTTAGTGTGGTTTTTTCTTCCTTTTTGTGTTTTTTACAGCAAGCAAGTCAAGCAAACACTCCAGCCAAATAGAGATGCCTCCAAATAATTCAGGCTAAATGATGAATGCTGTTTCTCAGCTCCGCCCACTAATTAGCTGATGTTATTCATTGCTTGTAAAGGAATTATTTGCTAACTTTTCTAACTGACCATGCCAAGACCTCTTAAAACTCCATCAGAACAGAAAACTTAAAACAAAACAAATATAATATAAGGAAAAGATGAAAAATACAAGTAACCAAACCTTAAATGAAAACTTTGATTTAAAATAAAATGCATACAGAGATCAACAATATTCAGGCAGAGTACAGCAAGCAAACCAAACAAGCACTCCAGCTAAATAGAGATGCCTCCAAATAATTCAAGCTAAATGAGGAATGTTATGTCTGAACTCCTCACACTAATTAGCTGATGGTATTCACTGTTTACAAAGGAATTATTTGCTAACTTTTCTAACTGACCCTAGCTGAGACCTCTTAAAACTCCAACAGAATACAAAACTTAAAACAAATATACGAAAAAGATGAAAAATACAAGTAACCAAACCTTAAATGAAAAATTTCAATTCAAAATAAAATGCAGACAGAGATCAGCAATATTCAGGCAGCGTGCAGGCATTTATAGACAGATGTTTCAGTAGCATAGTTTTGTTCATTGCTAAACTAGGGCAACCTTCTTTCATGCTTTCTCACCCACATTTAGTCCAGGCTACAGCAGTTCCTTGATTCCAAGATCTCAGTGTATAATAATATAATAACACTAAGCAGTGCTGAGTCTATCACTACTAGGGGACAGTACTGTAGAAGAAATGGTGTGAAGGTAAGAGAACTAAATAATAAAATTAATTGCCCTGGGACAGTAGGCCATGTTGCATTATGTATGAAAATATCATGGTGCCCACAGGGTTCAGTAAGTGAAATTAATATGCATAAGATTGATTTAGACTATTGGATTGACCAAGGACTTAAACATAACAATGGACAGTACATATTCCAAGATTAACAGATTTGTACCAATAGAGCATCATGACAGAATCATGAGCAAGTCAGAACAACTGTAGCTTAATTTTAGATGTTTTAGTATGCCATCATTGCAATGTACTGCATGGTATTTAAAAGCAATCTATTGGATCAGTCCATACTGGATTGTTCAAAGCATTAGTTAGTTTTGAGTGGCTAACAAAGATAATTGAAATATTTTTTTTTTTTTAATTACCTTGAATGTTTTCTAACATCTGCAGTTTTTACTACAGTACTGGAAAAAATACTCAAAATTTTCTATTCAACTTTCAGTTAGTCTCTTTTACTTGCTTGTAACTGATCATTTGTAGTGGTTTTCCTTGTTTTCTTGGCTTTTCTGATTATACACTAGATTAGCTATTATTTTTATTAAAGTTCATATTTGCTAATTTTGCTCCTGTTTAGCCAGTCTACTGGATTAACATGAAAGATTGTATATTTGTTTGAAATTATTATCTTTACTTTTTCATTCTTTTTATGCAGCATTGTTTTTAGTCAGCAGTATATAGATATAGATATATAGATACAGATATAGATATGGATATAGATATAGTGCATTTTCCTGTATTTACCTCATAGCTTCATATCCTTTGCCTGTTTTTATTATGAACCTGCTCTACTCCATGTTCCTTCTGAATGCATTTTCATAGCTTTCACTCCTGTACTGTCTTTAAGATGACACAGATTTGAGGCTGTCAGATGACATATGGCTTTCATTTTTTTTTCTATGCCCTAATTTGAAGGGTTTTATCAGGACTAGGATTACTTGGTACCATCAGGGGATGTCTATGACTGGGGTTCTCCCTGTCTGGTTATGCTACTTCTGATGAAATAGGACCATATTCGACCTCTGGAAAGGACCTGCCCTTCTGTGTTTTTGTCTAGGGTAGTATTTTTGACACTAGACTGATTCAAAACAATCCCAGCATTGTCACAGGAGAGCAGCAGTTATGGCGCACATTCAAGAAGAAAATAACCTGATAAGCACCTTTTTGATATAAGAAAGATGCTTAGAGTTTATTAAGAAATTGTCAACTCTTAAACTGTAGTCTCTAGCTAGAATATACACAGCAGCTACCACAGAACAACAGCTGGAATCTAAAACAGCTTTAGAAATTGTAACACATTTTGGGTTGTCACACATTTCTAGTGTGACAGCAGAAAGTGTAGTTCAGCTTTTCAGGCTGTTATATAATCAAATACACTTTGCTTCTGACTGCTATCTTTAAGACAGAGCCAGCTTTCAGCTAACAGCTTTTTTTCTCTTCTGGCCTTGTAGTACACTGGAGTGGCTAAAAGTTTCTGTACTACAAAGACTTGGTGACAGCACTATGTTACTGCTTTCAGAGCTTGGGAACAATTGGCTGTCCTATACTGGTTTCTCCCTGTCTGTAACTGGTAGTACATTGAGCAGGTAAAGCACATGAACTATAAAGAATTATGATTGGAATCCTCTGCTCATAATTAAATATTTATATGTCACATTGGTGAAACCTAGAGAAAGAACTAGGCCTTACACCTGTGGAGCCTGAGCATGCTAAACACATGTTAAACATGTGCTTCCAATTAGTACATTAAAAAAAAGAAACCTGGTGAAATAGCATGTGTGATGGCAAACATGCTTCCCCTAGAGCAGGTGGTATAGTGTTCAAGGGAAATTCTGCATGAGTTAGGAGCTCTTGGTGGGAGGGTAGCATGTAAACCCCTATTGGTTCTCAGTATGATAGCCCTGTGATTGGCTCTTACCTCATAGGAAAGAAATAGGATTGGAATGTCTCTCACCCAATGAGAATACAAATGGCCAATTGATCATGAGGGGGGACTGACAGATGGCAATCTTCCAGGCTCAAACATGCAATGCTGTGCAGCTTGATGACAGTCTGGGAGGCATATAAAATTAGCAAGTCAAGAAAAGACTACCAGCATTGCCAAACTGACAAAAATGAGTGCAAAAGTTGACCAATAGTGCAAATGCTTCCATTGTGAAACAAAAGTAGTATGCTGTGTTGGGAAAAAGCAGAAGCTCTTTAAAGGATCTCAGTAGTTTAATCAGCAGGGCAAATAAAAAGTAAAGTACCTTTGTGTACTATAATGGAAATATTTCATATCCAAAGAGAAGAGATGAGGTCATTGCAGACCTTTTCTACTCAGGAATGAAGTTCCCCATATTGAAAAACCTTTAAATTTCTAGACTACTGATGTACTTTTTCATTTCCCACATGATTTTATAGCACCTTCTTTACTCTACCCCTCATTTATCTTTATTACTTTCTTCTGTTTGACTCTAACCTCTTACCCTTATGCTTAACATACGTCATCAAGATACTTTGATTTGACTACCTTACATTTACCTCTTTTCTCACACTATTGTTGAGATCTTCTCTCTTTTATTGTTAATTCTAGTTGCATTTTTATTTCTTGTAGAAATGTGCCATTACTGTGATGTGTGGTTATATTGTTACTGCTCTTTGCTTGTGTATTTTATTGTATAATACTGATTTCTAATGTCATCCAGCACAGGCCATGCCTGAAAAGGGTCTTGGGACCAGAGCACCTACCCTATTAACAAATATAAAATAAATTAATAAATACATTAATTAATTAATTATAAATTAATTAATATGAAATTGATTTTCATTTCTTTGTCAGTTTGGCAGTTTGAAAAACAGTGAAAGGACAGCCCAAGTTTTGAATAGCCAGGATCCATTGGCCTATGTCCTAAACTTCTTTAGACATGTGACATATTTTCACAGCTATGTCCCAAATTTCTTTAGGTATGTGGCATATTTTCACAACCCATAAAACACATTTACAAGAAACATTTTATTGAATTATAACTTATGACATAGGCAATCTTGTATTTTTATAAATGAAAACAAACTATACTGACACATTTTCAGATGCAAACATTGAACATCACATATAATCTTCTATATAGTCATTTCAAATGAACATTACATAGCTCATTTATTTCCTGTCTTCCCTTAAACCTAATTCATCCTTTAAAACAATATTCTGTTCCCATTATTCTCATTTTTATATGCAATTTGCTCCCACCCTTTTCTAAAGATCTAATTTCCAGTTATTTTCTCTCTCTTACTATCTTCACTACTTCTCATTATTTTTAGTAAGGTTAGTTTAGGCTTTGATTTCCATTTTCTAGTAATTGCTTTTTTGGCAACCACCAGAGTTAAACTCAGCAAGGCCTGATTATGTCTAGGCACTTCTGATTTTGTATCACAGCTGAAAAAAAAAAATTCCTTAGTTAATTTGCTCACCTAGTATTTCTGACAGTGTAGTCTGTAGGGAAATTTTAAAGTCTGCAAATTCATTGCACTCCCCAAAAACATGTTCCCAATTACCTCTTTCTTCCCCATCACACCTTCAACATTTGCATTCTACCTGAGGAAAAATTTTTTGGAGTTTGCTCGGGGTATAAAATACATATACAAACACTTCCAAGCAAAACCCTAAATCCTGTACACTTTATAGTTCATAGGTTCATAGGTGTTTACTAGGTTAACTACCACAAGGGCCTTTTTAAGCCTAGCCATGCTTCCCAAATCTCTGACAAGTTTAGCTACCCTTGATAAGTGTAAGCATGGGCCTGGAGATGAACCATTTACAGGTTACCTGTGTCCATTAGAGACATAGGTGCCAAACCAGGGATGAATTTCCAGTTTCCCATCCACTTGTCCAAGTTGCACTTGAATTGGGTTAGGGAGGAACTCTACTTCACATGGATGGGGAGCCTGTTCCATAGACAGGGTAGTCCCTGGGATACATACTTAGCTCTCTCTAGCAGGTCCTATTTATGTCACAGGCAAGGTTTAAGTCTTTAGAATGGGTAATTCTAGTGCTCTTTGTTTTGTGGATATGAAGGAGGTCCATCAGAGTGAAGTCTGACTTTGCATATTGCATTTTGCATATTTCATTTGTTGCATATATGGTAGCCATGCATATATCCTCCCATTGTTTCTTTGTGGACTCTTTATCCAGTCTCTCTTTCCAATCTTTTCTAATGTCCTCTGATTGATTCCTACAGATTGAGTCCTATTGATTCCTACAGTTATCATGCAATATTTTTATGCTCTACTAATTATCCCTTTTTAACAGTAGCTTCTGTCTACTAAAAAGACACATTATCAATGTTTCTTTAATGAGGGCCCTTCCTAATCATTGGAAATCTGACAATGTTATTCCCTTGCCAAAATAAGGGGCCATCACTAATGCAGAAGCATATCTGCTCTCACTGTTGCCGAGATGGTGGAGAAGGCTGTAGCTTACTGAACAGCCATAAGGCTGACATTCATCTGCCTTAACCAAAAAGAAGACTAATAAAAGAAGAGTTTATGTACAAGCCTGTGTGGCATTTGAATAAGGACTTTAGCATCTGAGTTATCTCCAGCACCAACTTGGCTTTTTTGCATTGGAACAGTATTAACATGCCACTTTTTGCAACAGTAGGGGCAATAGCCTTGTTTTATCTTCAGGACATTCCTTGGTTGGCCTTCTGAAGACATTTCAGATTGGTTGCTGCCTTCTTTCAAATGTATTTAAAAAGGGTGGCTGTGCAGCCTAGTCACCAAGACAGACAATCACAAGATGATGTACACCAGTGGTTAACATGCAACTGAGGAAGACTTCCACCTAATAAGGAAAGGACACTGCTGTAGAATCAGAGATTGCAATGTCATCCTCTGTGAAACTGTCAGTCACCAGCACAAACCAATGGTAGGCCCAATCATCTGCAAGCAGGGGTCAGAGAAGGCTCTAAGGGAAGTTGATGAGGGAGAAAACACAGGAGTTCAAGGAAATACTCAGGACTTTAGAATCTCAAGAAGAAGAAGAAGAAGAGGAAATATTTAAAGCCAAAGATGAACAATGGCTGCAACTCACAACAGCATTTCTGAAGATTATACAACAGATATGCTGCAGAGGCAGGTATGGAAATAAGGTGTATAAGGCAAACTAGTGGTGGAATGCAGAAGTCCCAGAACTTATCAAAAGAAAGGTGTGCAGGATGAACTGAGAGACAGAAAAAATGGTTAAGAAGAAATACTAGTTGGCTAGCAAACAGGCTACAAGAGCAGATGCAATGGCAAAGAACAATGCATCAGAAAAACTCTTCCAAATTCTGGAAAGTGATTCAGTAGACGGCACAAAGAAACTCTATCAAATTGCAATACAAAGGTAGAAAGATAAAGAACATAGCCATCAGCCACCATTCATAAGAGATTCCAGCAACAATCTGTTGACCAGTCCAGTGGACATCAAAGCCAGATTGAAAAAGTACATCAAAGAAGCTGCTCAATGAAAAAAAGAACATAGAGGTGGTATTGCCCCGTGCACAACCTACAATAAAAGAGGAAGAAGAACCCACCAATGAGAAGTAAAAACAGTACTAAGGACAATTAATCAATGAAAGTAGCAGGCTCAGATGAATTCATGACAGATGATCAAGATGCTAAACATTTTAGGGAAGAAATGGCTCTTGAGGATACTCATTGTACTATGAAGGAAAAGGTACATCCCAGATTAGTGGAAATAAGCATTCTAATGCAAGTGTACAAGAAAACAAGAGGGCATTTACAACAGTGGGGAGTAGAGAGGTATCAGTCTCCTGTCAATCTGCATGAAAGTGTTTGACAGGGTGATTGATAAACGGATACACAGAGTAGAAAGAAAGCGCATTGAAAGGGAATGCTGTGGTAAGGTCACAGGCAGAATATTCGCAACACACAGTGGCTGCAGCTAAAATAATTGCTGCTCAAGAAAGCTAAATTCAGCTTTGGTATAAAAGCCAAAAGGTGCAGCGCCCACCTCAACCCAAAATAATGACACTAAATTAAAAAAGGCCCTATGCACAAAAAGCATTTTGACACTGTACAGCAGCTTTTGTTTAATTTATTAATATATTTACTTTCATTCTTCCCTACAGTGTGAGTTTTTATAGCACCAGTCGCTGCAGCTGCCAGGGAAGAATAAAAGTAAATATATTAATAAATAAAACAAAACTTGTTGTACAGTGCTAAAGTACTTTTTGTACATAGTGTCATTCTTTTTTTGTTTCAAGAGTTGAGGTGGGCACCACGCCTTTCAGCTTATATGCAAAAGTCAAATTCAGTTTGCTTGAGCTGAGATTATTTTAGATGTGGCCTCTGTGTGCTGTGGACATTTTGCCTTTAACCTTACTACAGCATTCTGGTTTGAAGTGAGCAGTTTGTTATCAGACCAAGATGCAACACAACTGACCTGATAGTTGCAGTAAGACAGATATTGGAAAAGAAGCTGGAGATGAGGATAGAAAGTCCAACTGGACATCCCTAGCCTTGGAAAAAAAACAATGAAAACATCACAAGAAAGCTGATTTAGGCAGTACTGTGATGGTTCAAAATCCTAAAAACAATGGTAGAATTACTGAAGGCTATGTATAAGGATCCAATGGAAAAAGTATGAACAGTATTCAGACTCAAAGAAGGGATCCCAGTGGGAGTGGGTGTGCACCAAGGTTCAGCACTGATCCAAATGCTGTACATACTGGTGAAGTAGTACATTAGTAAACAGGTTGGAGGGAGCAACTCAACAAAGCTGCTGTAAGCAGACGATGTGGCACTACAAGCAAGACACTAAACTGGAACATCAATAAATGACAGGGGACTGGAATGCAAAACTGAAGGCATATGGGATTCAGCTGAGTACAGACAAGACAGTTGTCCTGATGGCAAATGGAGGGATGGAATCAGAAGAATCTGAAAAGAGATACAAACGGAGAAATAGTGGAACAGGTTAACAGCTTCAAGTTTCTGGAAGGTTTGGTTGAGGAGAAAGGAAGTCTGAATAAGGAGGTGCAGCAGCGAACTGGCACAATATCAAGGTAGTGTGTGATAGAAGAATGCCAAAGAAGCAGTTGTACAAAACAGTGGTGTGACCAGTGTTTCTGTATGGCACAAAAACCTGGGCAGTGAAGGCAGAGCAGCTGTAGAAGATTGAGGTGACAGAGGTGAAGTGTCTGAGATGAGCGGTATGATACACACTGTAGGACAGATGAGGAAATAAGGACAGCACAGACCAAAGTATACCCAGTTGCAGAGAAGGTCAAAAAGAACAGATGGTCACTCAATCATATGTGCAGGAAAGCAGAAGATGATTTGGCGAAGAATATTTTAGGTAAAGGCAAAAGTAAACAAGGACTTCCAGCCAAGAGATGGATTGTTTGTATGAGAGAAGACCTGCAACTGACGGGCATGACTGCTGAAGAAGGTAGGAGAGTTTCAATGCATCAATAGAGGTAATGACAGTTGATATGACACCCTGACCCCATGCAGACAAATGGGGAAAAAGAGGGTCACTGCCGATAATGGCTGCACAGCCAGGTGTTGTATTCTATTGAACTGCCATAATCTGCACATTCCTATCCTTAACCAAGAAGGAGGAAAAACAGAGGAGAATTCAAGTACAAGCTTTTGTTTTTATCTGGGTAGTAGCTTCAATGTCTGAGTGATACCCTGGACTCCTTGGCTTCTTTTGTTTGGGGATAGTGTTAGCCACTCTTTCTAAGACAAGTGGCCTTGTTGTCTATTTCAGGCATGCCTGGACTTGCCTATTGAGGACTTTCTGCTTGGCCATTGCCTGTTTTTCCAGTCATATTTATAGGTTTGTAGGCTATGAAGAAGCAGTTCTTTTGAATGGATCGTGTGTAGCCTAGCTAAAGCATTACTCTCCACATTTCACCTTTGTGTGACAGGAACAAGGATACCAGTGTTTACCAAAGGATACAGTGCTGCACTTTTTTTGCACTTAGAACATGATCCTGGCACCATGTGTTTGCATGTCATGGCCCTCTAGTAAGATATGGCATCAGAAGAAAAGTTGTTGACTCCAAGTTTGCAGTCATCCACAAACTTTGACAGCTAGAGACCCTTTGCGTCAGCATGAATATCAGAAATAGATACCAAACAGAATTAGACCCAACACAGAGCCCCAAGAGCCCCCCCCCCCACTAGTTATATGTTTTTTTGGTGGGGAGGGTGTCACTATCTGTGAGTCAGCTGATTAGTCAGCTGGTTACATAAGGATTGGCATTTAATTTGCTTAGCATGCCCACTATTCCATAGTCAAGGATGGTATTGAAGGCCTTGGCTAGATTGAGGTAGGTAGTGTACATCATTCTGCCTCATCTAAGGCCTTTGTGACTTTTTCAAAGTAGTTTACAAGATTTAGTAGATGGGATCTGCCCTTCAGAGACAAAATTAAGGGATTTCAGGCTGTCACTATCCTTGTTTATGAGGTCTGTTATGATGCATTACATTGTCTTGCAGGCAAATCTGGTATGGTTTATTGGCTTATAGATTCCTGGTCCAGTGGCAGGGCCACCTTTATGAATGGGACAGACACAGCTGTTCTCCAAGCCTCTGGTACAAAACCATTTGAAAAGTTGAGGTTGAAGATTCCAGAGTGGGTCAGTAAGGCAGTGTTTCACACTGGCAAAGAATAACCGCAGTACATGGTTATGTCCCATGGATTTAATTAATTTATTTTTTTTATTTCTGAGAGCTTTTAAGACACACTAAGAGGTGATCTCTGGAACGGGGTATAGACAATGTAATGTATGCAAGAAGGGTCAGTGTAGAATAGTGGGATTTTACAACTAAATTTGTCAGCTAATATGTTAGCTATGTCTTCAGAGTTTAAGTATAGGGTATTATTATGAGTCACCTAAGCACAATATTGGGCAGCATTTCTGACGTTTCTAATATAGTTGAAGGAGGAAATAATGGTTGTCCTTCTTAGAGTTAGTAATTTTCAGTTCATACTTAGTCTTGGTAGATTTTATTTTATTTTATTTTATTTTTAAGCTCATTGTTTTACTGCAGTTTTAGAATATGACATTTTCAGTTTGCAGGTAAGAATGAGCTTTTTTCCACTGCTGTATAGTTTATTTATCCCAGAGAGTCATCACCAAAGAGGTTTGTCCCTAAATTTGGCATTAAACTTGTGACAGATTGAGACTGATGTTCATTGCAGATATTGAGATAAGCATAGAAGCTCTCTGAAAATAAAAAGAGTATAACACATGCCCCATTTGGGATGTACCTTACCCGACACCTGCAGCAACTGGAAAGACCCCAAAAGTACCTCACCAAGAGGATCAAGGGACTCAAACAGATGTCCTATGCAGTTAGGCTAAAGAAACTCCAGCTCTACTCAGTTGCTTACCGCCTACTCAGAGGCGATCTGTGCCTGACGTATAAAGCCATGTCCAACCCAGAATTAATGGACATGTTCCACCTCAGGAAATCCAAATCCCTTAGAGCTACACACTCCAGGGACTTAAACCTCAGCACAGAAATAAATAGGACATGCTGGAGGGACAGATTCATATCCCAGAGGCTCCCCTCACTCTGGAACAAAATCCCAATCCATGTTAGGCAGAGTCCCTCAATGACCCTCTTCAAGAGAAATCTTGACGAGTGGATGGGAGATCATAGGTTTACCCCTGGGATCTCTTCTGTGTCCCTACTAGACAGAGGCACAGTAAACTAACCTCAAAAGGGCTATCTTCTGTGACCTACTATACAGAGGCACAGTCAACTAATCTAAAAGGGTGGCGAAAGCCAAACACACTCTGGGTAGGCTTATAAATGCCCTAGGGCAGATAGCCTAGTATCAACCTATGAACCTATGAACAAGGTCCTCAAAGGGAAGGGGGCTTATTTCAGGTAATTAAACTTAAAGAAATCTTTAAGACAATAGGGTTGGTGAAGACCACTGGATGGTCAGTTGGTCCTCACCAATGATGATATAGGTGGCTGGACCTCTCCACTGATGATATAGGTGTAAGCACAGACAGTGGTATATTGTTAGTAGGTTCATAGGCTCATAGGTGTGTACTAGGCTGATGGCCCTGGAGCCTTTACAAGCCTAGCCCATAGGATTACCCTGGCATCGTGCCACCCGACCTTAGTTCCTAGTGCCTCTGTTGAGTAGGGCCACTGGAGTGATCCCCAGGGTGAATTTTCTGTTTCCTATCCACTCATCAAGATTTCTCTTGAAGAGGGCCAGTGAGGTGGTCTGCTTGACATGTATGGGAAGTCTATTCCATAGCATGGGCAGTCTCTGGTTTATGAACCTGTCCCTCCAGCATGTTCTGTTGATTGTGGTAATAAGGTTGAGGTCTCTGGAGCATGTGGTGTGGAGGGATTGGGATTTATTTAGATGTAGCATTTCTAACAGAGCTGTGACAGACATGGCTTTGTAAGTCAAGCAGAGATTGCCTCTAAGTAGGTGATATGAGACAGAGAATAGTTGGAGTTTTTTGAGTCTGTCCATATAGGACAAGTGTTTAAGGCCTAAGATCCTCTTTGTGAGGTACTTTTGTGGCCTCTCCAGTTGTTGCAGGTGTCTAGTGAGGTACATGCCAAATGGGGCATTGTACTTGATGACTGGCCTAATGAGGGAAGAGTAGAGGGAGACAATGACCTCTTTCTTCCTGGATGCAAAACCCTTAGTAATGAGATGTGCCACATAGAAGGACTTTCTGATCACAGTGGCAATGTGGTGGTCAAAAGAGAGGTTGCTGTCAACCTGTGTTCCCAGATCTCTTATAACACCCTCTGTGTTCAGTGGACTACCATCAATGTGGTAATTCAAGGGAACTGAGTTTTTCCCAAGGGGGATGATGACATTTTTGGCATTGAGCTTAAGGCCATAGTTCTGACACCAGTCATTGGTCTCAGTGATGCCTTTCTTTAGGATGCCAACATCACTTAGGGAGCTAATAATAGCTCCCAACTTGCAATCATCTGGGAACTTTGTCAGCCAGAGTCGCTTTGTGTTGGCCTGGACTTCAGAGACGTAGATACCAAACAGGAGAGGACCCAGGACCAAACCCTGTGGGCCTTGGCCAGATCAAGGTAGGCTGTACGAACCACCTTGCCTTCATTTACAGCTCTGGTGACTGACTCAAAGAAGTCAACCAAGTTGAGCAGGCATGATCCATCCTTCACAAAACCAAACTGTGTAAGATCCAGAGTTTGGAGATTCTCTATATCCTTGTCTATTAGGTTCATGATGATGCGTTCCATAGCCTTGCATATCAGACTCATCAGGCTAATGGGGCGATAGTTCCCAGGGTCTGTAGTCACTCCTCCTTTGTGGAAAGGGATGATTGTAGCAGTGCACCATTTGGTAGGGACAAAGCCTGAGGTGAGGCTGTGATTGAACAGGGCACACAGGTGAGGTGTCAGTTCACTCTGTAGTTCATGTTGTACACAGCCAGGGATATCGTCAGGTCCCATAGGAGCTGCAATCTTGGCCTTCAACAGTGCTGTTTTAACCTGTGCAGTAGTAACACTGGGTGCCTGGCAATCTACTGGTATTGTGATTGGTCCTTTGGGGGGGGAGTGGTAAAGTTGGCACTGAGTCTGTCGGACAATATATTGGCAATATCTGTTGGCTCGGTATAAGAGGTACCATTGTGCAGTAGCTCAGAGCAAATCTGAGTATTGCCATGGAGATTATTTACATAATTATAGAAGGCCTTGTGGCTGTCTTTACTATCTGCTGCAATTTTGTTTTCATAGCTAGCTTTAGAGGATTTGATGAGGGATCTCAACCTTTTGTTGAGGCTGATAAGGGAGTTTTGCCAGTCTTGGGACTTCACCTTTTCTGCATCAGTTTCCTCCTTCTGTTGTAGAGTTTGTTTATGGCAGGGGACCACCAGATTGGCTTCCTTTTTTTTTGAGGAGAGTGTCTTGGTTCTATTGGCTATGGCAAGATCCATGCATTTGTGTACATGTTCGTACAGTGCATTGGTGTATGATTCGGCAGTCATGCAAGTATTCTCCATTTGCATGGGTGCTGTGAAGTTAGCCACCTCTGTTTTTAGGAGCCCAAAGTTAGCTTTGGATAAGTTTTTCATGGTGTTTACCTTTGTGGGGGGGGTGTGGATTTCCAAGGTGATTAGTTTGTGGTCGGATCTAACCAGGGAGGAGTTGACTATTGGTGTAAAGCAACGGTCACCCATGTTAGTAATGACCAGGTCAAGGATGTTGCTACCTCTAGTGGGGGTAAGAACGAGCTGGTCCAGGGCATTGGAATTAATGAATTCCAGGAAGCTTTGGGCAGGTTAGTACATGAGTAGTTTTCCCATTTAATGGAGGGGTAGTTGAAGTTGCCCAGTATGAGAGTGTTAGGTTGAACCCTAATATTCTCCAGGATACTTAAGAATGTGGAGTGTGAGTCTTGGGACATGGTTGAGGACCTATAGCATGCTACAACCTGAATCACTGTCTTACCCAATGTTAGCTGCACCTGAAGTATCTCAGCTGCGTTATGTTGGGCTACCAGTTTGGAGGTGTGTGCATCCTTTATGAATATGGAAACACACCGCCTTTGGAGTTTCGGTCTAAGTTATGGGGCCAAAAGGTGTGGAATGAGTTATAGCCTGGTAGTGCAGGGCTGATTTCTGCTGCCTTGAACCAGATCTCTGTTACAGCACAAATGTCGATGTTCTCCTTTTTAAGGAGTGCTTTGAGCGAGTGCATTTTGAGATTTAGACTTCTAGCATTGAGCAGCATGACCCTTAGATTGCATTTGTTTGTAGCTGTTACAGTGGTAATTTGGTCTTTGGAACACTGCCTAAAAAAGGCACTATAGGGGCGGCAAGCACCATGGCCAGTATCCGGAAGCCCAGGGGTGACAGATGCAGGCCATCTCTGGCAAAGCATCGAGGTCTGTCAATCATGTCATCCCAGGCAGACAGATACTGGATCCCCTTAGAATGACACAAGAAACTTAGCCAATTGTTGAAATCAATCATTTTCTGCTTTTACTGGGATAGGAACTTAGCCAGTTGTTGAAATCAATCATTTTCTGCTTGTGCTGTGGTATCATTCTGGGTGATGGTAGGATGCTGCTCAGGGCTAGGGTCATACCCACCCAGGCTACATAATCCGAGAGCTAGATCAAACAAGTCTGTCCCCCTGGTGGGGAAGATCACTATCTGGTCAAGTGAATTTGCACTGATAAAATCTAGGAAGTATTATGTATATTTATTTGTATTGCAATAGGTTTTCCAGTTAATACTCGTTTGTTTTTGATAAGATTCATAGTTAGTGGGTGTCATAGAAAAGATTCTGAACTTAGCCAGGAAAAATGGCAAGGAGCCTTATTAATAATTGTTTGGAAGTGGAAGAAATCCAGGTTTCTATCTTGACTTATAAGTCTAGATGGTAAGACTTACAGAGGAATACAGACACACCACTGCCAGTCCTAGATATGCCCTCAGTGGCATGTCAGAAGGAGTGGCAGGCATTGAATCTTGGTAAGGAGGGTAGGTTAGCAATGCACTGGAACCATGTTTTAGTGACAGTACAAATTTCAACCTTTTCTACAGATAGTAAGGCTTCTAGGGCATTGTTTTTTTTTTTTTTTTTTTTTTTTGTAGAGGCTTCTAGCATTGAACAGCGCTACCTTTAGATTTTAAGGCTTGTCTTTGCTAGGTTGGTAGATGTAGCAGACTGTTATTGCCTAAAAAAAGCAGAATGAAGGTTAAAAATATTTTAGCCAATATACAAATACCCTGGGAGGGAGGAAGAGGGGCAGGCCATCCCTTACAAAGAGTTTGGACTTTTTATTATCTCTATCCAGAGAGAGGGGCAGGCCAACCCTTGCAACGAGGTTGGACTTTTATTATCTCCATCCAAACAGACACATAGTCCTCTTGTAATGACATCAAAAACTCAGTCGTTTGTTAAAGTTAATTATTTTGTGTTCTTTTTGGTAGCATTTTTGGTAAAAGTAGGGTGCTGCTCAAAACTAGCTGCATACCGGCTTCAGAAATCTACTCAGAGAGCTCCCCATGTCTCTCTTCATATAATCCAAGGATGTATGTCTCATGTTTATTATACCCACATGTACAACAACTATGTTATATGCATACTTGAGGTAAGAGATATCTAGGCATATGGGTAACAATATGTCCATCCAGACCCTGCTAACACCCTCTTCGCAACGTCAACACCTTATTAACCCTCACTTCTCCTCCATTACCTCAGTCATCCTTTCTCTCTAAACTTCATTACCCCTCACTATCTTTTAAACTTCCCCTCATGCTTAATATCACCCCTGACTACAACATCTAAACACTCTTAAGAATCCCTTCTTGGTATTTAAATACTTCTACTGAACTAGGTGACTAAGTGTTTTTATTATACATGGACACTGCCAGAACAAACAAATTTGCTTATTAACTTACTATCTTTAAGGTATTTAAAATGTTACTACAGAACCAGGTGACAAAGTGATTTGTATTATACTCTGGACACTGCCTGTACATACAAATTTCCTTCTAAATGTATTATCTGTTCTCCTGTTGTACATATGAATGTATGCTGTAAATAGTTTTGACAACTGCATTTGATACAATCAGTGTATTCAGTTGTACAAACTGATTATCTGTCTAACCTTTTGATGTAACTATATGTTTTTTTCTTATTAATAGGCTATGTATTTACTATATTTGTTAGTGTGTTAATCTACTGTATATGATTGTGGAGCTTTTCTTCCCAGGCCTCTGCTGAAAAAGGGCACTAGCACAGTTAGACTATCCCAGTCAACAAATGTCAAATAAGTAAGTAAGTAAATAAATAAATAAATAAGAGATGTGAAGGCTCTAGTAACCTGACAAATCCTGGTACCTGACATTGTCACCCCTCCCTTATTTAGTTTGGTGAGCAGTATACATATGTGTTTGTGTCTGTCAATACTTTGGAGTAGGGACTGGTTAGCAGGCAAGTCTGTTAACATGTGCAGAACAGAGATGCCAAGGATAGCCCGAGTTTCATCAAGAAATGTATAACTATACAATACAAAATTCTTGCTATGTAATGTATAGCTCTGTTAATCCCAACCAAGTAGAGCACAAAAGCATACAGCTCATAACTATTCAAAACTTCAAGGCACTCTATTAACCAATCAAAATAAGCAGATTGCAATTCTCCTGGAAAATCGGATTTCACCCAGGACACAACTCAGTTTCTTAATCTCACAAAGCAACTCAGTAGGCAGCACAAACAGGACAATCCCTGTCCATTTTCAAGCGCAACTTGGATCTATGGATGACTACGCTTTGTACACAGACAGACAGAAGCAGCTCTGAAATGCTTTACCCCATGCATGGGTCCCCTCAAATTATCTGTGGAATGATCTTAATTATATATTACCCCTAATGAGGATAACTATCGACCATGGTATGGGTAAGACCAATCTATAACCAAATGGAATAGGCTATTTCAAGCACAAAAATGGAAACTGGCTAGGCTTAAAATGGCCAGTAACAGCAGCTAGCCTAGTACTTCACTATGAACCTATAAATCAAGGACATTAGTGCAGACAGGCATTGTATTCTACTGAGCGGTCAGAAGCTGTACATTATTGCATTTACAAACCGGCATTTATTCTACTGAGCTGTCAGAAGCTGTACATTCTTGCATTTACAAACAGGCATTGTATTCTACTGAGCGGTCAGAAGCTGTACATTCTTGCATTTACAAACAGGCCTTGTATTCTACTGAGCGGTCAGAAGCTGTACATTCTTGCATTTACAAACAGGCATTGTATTCTACTGAGCGGCCAGAAGCTGTACATTATTGCATTTACAAACAGGCATTTATTCTACTGAGCTGTCAGAAGCTGTACATTCTTGCATTTACTAACAGGCATTGTATTCTACTGAGCGGTCAGAAGCTGTACATTCTTGCATTTACAAACAGGCATTGTATCCTTCTGAGCGGTCAGAAGCTGTACATTCTTGCATTTACAAACAGGCATTGTATTCTACTGAGCGGCCAGAAGCTGTACATTCTTGCATTTACAAACAGGCATTGTATTCTACTGAGCGGTCAGAAGCTGTACATTCTTGCATTTACAAACAGGCGTATTCTACTGAACGGTCAGAAGCTGTACATTCTTGCATTTACAAACAGACATTGTATTCTACTGAGTGGTCAGAAGCTGTACATTCTTGCATTTACAAACAGGCATTGTATTCTACTGAGCGGTCAGAAGCTGTACATTCTTGCATTTACAAACAGGCACTGTATTCTACTGAGCGGTCAGAAGCTGTACATTCTTGCATTTACAAACAGTCATTTTATTCTACTTAGCGGTCAGAAGTTGTACATTCTTGCATTTACAAACAGGCATTGTATTCTACTGGGCAGTCAGAAGCTGTACATTCTTGCATTTACAAACAGGCATTGTATTCTACTGAGCGGTCAGAAGCTGTACATTCTTGCATTTACAAACAGGCATTGTATTCTACTGAGTGGTCAGAAGCTGTACATTCTTGCATTTACAAACAGGCATTGTATTCTACTGAGCGTTCAGAAGCTGTACATTCTTGCATTTACAAACAGGCACTGTATTCTACTGAGCGGTCAGAAGCTGTACATTCTTGCATTTACAAACAGGCATTGTATTCTACTGAGCGGTCAGAAGCTGTACATTCTTGCATTTACAAACAGGCATTGTATTCTACTGAGCGGTCAGAAGCTGTACATTCTTGCATTTACAAACAGGCATTGTATTCTACTGAGCGGTCAGAAGCTGTACATTCTTGCATTTACAAACAGTCATTTTATTCTACTTAGCGGTCAGAAGTTGTACATTCTTGCATTTACAAACAGGCATTGTATTCTACTGAGCGGTCAGAAGCTGTACATTCTTGCATTTACAAACAGGCATTGTATTCTACTGAGCGGTCAGAAGCTGTACATTCTTGCATTTACAAACAGGCATTGTATTCTACTGAGCGGTCAGAAGCTGTACATTTTTGCATTTATCCAAGAAGGAAGAAGACAGAGGAATTCAAGATGACGCCTTTGATTTATTTGGGAAACAACTAGCTGTGCTAAGTGCAGTGTTGCAGCATCAGCAGTGTACTTGCAAGACAGCCTCCATAGTCAACTTTGCACCTTCAGCTGCAAAAACAAAATGACTTAAAAGATACAGAAAGAAAATCAGATGGAAGAAGTTACCTGAGCTATCCTAACAAGTAGCGTGTGTTTAGCTACACGGGGCTGTGCTAACCAAATACTTCCCAGTGAACTCTCACATGTAAACTTGCCCACAACTATCAATTTAACCAAAGGAAAGCATTCTGTTTTCACTAAATTTAACTCCAGGGTGTACTTGACTCTAACAAATGAAAAGCACTCTGTTTGTATGGACCTTAACTCCAAGATGCACTTGACTTCTTCACTAAAGGTAAAGACTCTCCTCCTTGCTCCCCTAATTTAATTATCACATGCCGTCTGCTATCCACTGATACATTGCTTTGGCTGTTTGAATTGTTGGCAGCTGATTAATTCAGATGTTGCTAATTGATTACCATTTTAACTATTTGCTAGTTGAGTAATGCAGTTGCTGCTCTTCATTTGCCAATGATTTTTAGCTTGGACTTCATTAGCTGTTGTTATTGGTATTATTGGTATTAATATTTTCTAGATTATTAAGTGATGACATTGATTGCCTTGCACTCAGTTAATTTTACTGGTAGTAATTACTTCTGGCTGAAATTGTATCACAAGAATACAACAATTACACCAGGGTGGCCGTTAACACGTTTAAATAGCACTCAGTTTTCATACAGCATCCTGTTCAGTGTTGTGGTTAATTGCTTCCATCTTCTTTATTATTACAAGAACACTGTAATTCATATTGCAGCAACACTGATTCATTGTCTTTACTCCTGCAACAGGCACTGTTACCCTTCTTCTGTTCCTTGTACTTTATCAGAAGTTATGCATGTCTGTAGTATAGCCAGATAAAACAGTACAGTTGTGTAAAATCTTACCATAATGGTAGAAGTCCTTGCCTTCAATGCAGCAGTATTCCTTACTAATGGGATTCCCTGCTGTGAAGCTCTCCATCTGGCCAGTTTACAAAAGATTTCCGTTGCTTTTACGGTACGCTGAACGTCACCTGATTACTCCTTGCGTAAGGTAGGGCATAAAGGTGATGTTCAGGTGTACTATTCTCAGAACAGATTGCCCCAGTAGGAACAGCAGTCCAAGGAAAACCAAAGAGAATCTGCACAGCCAGGAAGGGAAAAAGACCAGGGGGATGGCTGGAAGGAGGGAGTGAATACTGCAGCAGTGAAGGCAAAGGACATCTACCGTTATGGTAAGATTTTACACAACTATACTATGTCCTTACATTCACTGCTGCAGTATTCCTTACTAATGGGAGAGTGCCAAAGCTCAAGAAGAAACCTGGGAGGAGGAAGCAGCAGAGCCCTCCAAGAAGCCATGAAGAATGGCAGCAGCAAAACCAGCTCTGGCTCTGGAGATACCATCCAACCGGTAATGTTTGGTAAAGGTATGCACAGACGTCCAGGTAGCAGCTTCAAGAATGGAATTGGTGTCTAAACCTTTGAAAAAAGCACCAGAAGAAGCCACAGCTCTAGTGGAATGAACCTTTATAGAAGAAGGAAGGCTCTCGCCATGAAAAGTGTAACAAAAGGAAATAATCTTTGAACTCCAAGTGGAAGTAGCTTGCTTGGAAACAGCCAAACCTAAAGACATAGGATGAAAGGAAACAAATAACTGGTCAGACTTTCTGAAAGCTTTAGTTTTATCCAAATGAAATCTGAGCTGTCTATGCACATCTAAGGTATGTAGCACCTTCTCACTGTCAGATTGCAAAGAGAGAAAAAAGGTAGGCAAATTAATAGACTGATTAACTGACAATTCATTAACCACCTTGGGCATAACAGAAGGATTAGTACGCAAGGACATCCTGTTCTCATGAAATGTCAAAAAAGGTGGACAAGCCATAAGGGCTTGCCACTCAAACACCCATCTGGCAGAAGTAAGAGCTAACAAAAGAACTGTCTTCCAAGAACAATGTTGCAAGGAAGCTGAAACAGCAGGCTCAAAAGGAGCCTGAGTCAATTTTTCCAGAACAAAATGAAGATCCCAGGGAGGAGGAACAGGCTTCCTGGGAGGTCTAATATTAAGGATGCCTTTAAGAAACTGCTTAGCCTCAAATCTAGGAGCTAATGGGGGGAGTTAAAGGCAGACAAGCAGAAAGAGCTGATAAGTGGGCCTTAATAGAAGAATAGACCAAACCAGCATTGAGCAACTCACACAAATAAGAAAGAACCAAAGGAACATCCACAGAAAGTGGGTCCAGGTCACAAGAAAAACACCAAATAGAAACCCTTTTCCATCTAGATAAGTAGGATTTCCTAGTAATAGGTTTCCTGGCCTCCTGCAGGACCTGCAGTAAGTCCTCAGAAAAAAGGTGTCTATGAGGAATCAAAACCCTATCATCCACAGTGTCAGTTGAAGCATGGACAGGCGTGGATGGATGACATACCCCTCGTCTTGTGTGAGGAGATCCACCCTGTGAGGTAACTTGTGATGATTGCCCCTGGTGAGATGTAGAAGTAGAGGGAACCAGTGCTGTCGCGGCCAAAAGGGAGTCACCAACAAGATTTTTGGGGCATCCCATTGAATCTTTAGCTGGACTCTCAGAATGAGAGGAAGGGGAGGGAATGCTTAAAGAAACATCCCCTTCCAAGAAAATGAGAGGGCATCCACCTTCCAGACCAGAGGACCTGGGACTCTGGCACAAAACAGGAAGTTGTTTGTTCAAAGGGGAGGCAAAGAGATCTATTTGAGGAGTACCCCACTGGTGAACAATGTCCACGAAGACATCCCTGTGAAGCATCCATTCATGGGATTGAGTGAAGGACCTGCTCAGATTGTCTGCCACAATGTTCTGATCTGAAGGAATGTAAACTGCCTGAAGAGTCTCACGATATTGGATAGCCAGATCCCATACCAGAAGTGCCAGCTGGCAAAGACGGTAGGATCTCATAGCCCCCTGTTTATTGATATACCACATGACTGTGGTATTGTCCGTGAATACCTTGAGAGGCCCTGCAGAGAAGAGGATGAAAGGCCTGATGAGCCAGCAGAACAGCCCTCATCTCTTTGATGTTGATGTGCACCTTCTGCTGATGAGGTGACTACACTTCCTGAACCTTCAGGGATCCAAACATTGCTCTCCATCTTACATGTGAAGCATCTGGGAACAGATCCTGAGAGGGAAGTGGAGGCTGAAATGGGAGCCCTAGATTCAAAGACAACTGCTGAATCCACCACAGAGGTTCAACTTGGAGACACAGGAGAAGAGGAACAGGAAAGTCTAGAGGATGCACATGCTGAAGCCACACAGACTTCAGAAGCAACTGGGACTTCCTTCTGGCTAGGCTTATAAATGCCCTAGGGCAGATAGCCTAGTATGAATCTATGAATCTATGTAGAGCCTGGCCAGAGGAACCATTGGAATGGTGGAAGCCATGAACCCCAGAGCTCTCAGAAACTCCCTGGCTGAAATGGAGGCCAGGGGAAGAAGAGTTTGAAAGAAAGAAATGAGAGTTAATGCCTCTGGAGGAGGCTGGGATGCCAGCATTGGCACTGTTTGAAACCTTCAACCCAGAAAGACATGATCTTGAGAAGGAGTCAGGGAAGACTTGTTGAAGCTTATTGTGAACCCCAGGCTCTGAAGAAGAGAAATGGTAAAATGAAGATTTTGCAAAAGGATCTCTGGAGAAGATGCCTGAATCAGCAGGTCATCCAAGATTTGGATCCCTTGAAGCCTGCAAAAGGCAATCACAGGAGTGAGGCATTTGGTGAACACCCTTGGGGCAGTAGAAAGGCCAAAGGGCAAAGCACAGAACTAAAAATGCCAGGAAGCAACAGAGAAATGCAAAACTCTCCTGAAAAGAGGATGGATCGGAATATGGAGATAAGCATCCTTGAAGTCCAGCGATACCAGAAAGGCCTGAGGGAGCAAGAGAGGAAAAAGGGGCTGAAGGGACAACATCCGAAAGGAAGGCACCTTCAGAAAGGTGTTTAAATGGGAGAGGTCTAGAATAGGTCTCCAAGTACCTTCTTTTCTGGGCACTAGAAACATTCTGGAATAAAACCCTTTCCCCCTTTGAAACACAGGCATGACTTGAATAGTACCCTGAGACATGAGGTCCCTAAGAACCTCTGGGAAAAAAGGAAGCTGTTCCTAAGGAGGCTGAGGAATGCCCATAAAAGGAGAGTGGGAAATCCAGACCATGAAATATTCCTGCCAAATGAGTGACAGAACCCAAGAATCCTGGGTGATTTGGAGCCAAACAGGAAGAGAAAGAGAAAAACTAACAGAAACAGGAATCTCGCTGGGAACGGGTGGATAGTCAGACAGTACCTGGTTTGTCAGGAAAGGAAGGCTTAAGAATCCCTGCGGTCTGAGTGGCTTTAGCTGGAGGAGTCCATTTACTACCATTTTTACCTTTAGAAGGAGGGCGAGACTGCCTATGAACAAAGGCTGGCTTAGAAGGGTAGTTCCATTGAAATTTAGGCACAGGAGAAACAAAAACATGCTTAAGCTCCTGTAAAGCCTTCCCTTGTTCTGAAGAGACTTAAATAAACCAGCAGCCACTTCACCAAACAAAAGAGTATTATCTAGAGGAGCATCCAGCAACTTAGCCTTAATATCATCAGGCAAAGGTTGAAGCTGAAGCCAGGAATATCTCCTCAGAACTGAGCCAGAAGCAGCAGCCCTTGAAGAGGCATCTGCAGCATCATAACTACACTTGATAGAATTACAAACTACCTGAGAGGAAGTCACAAGCAAGGAAAGAGCAGAATATTTACCTTCATAGTCTGGAAGATTAGAAAGAACCTGACAGGCCTGAGAAAGAAGAGCCAAGAGATACCTAGAAATATGGGTCTGATAATTAATAACCCTAAAAGCCAGGGTAGAGGAAGTATAAACCTTCTTACCCAGCCTATCCATGGTCTTACTGTCCTTGTCAGAAGGCAGTAACTTGGATGAAAGAAGCAACTGAGATGGCTTATCAGAGGATACAGACACCACAGAGGGATCAGCAGCAGGACATTTAAACAAAAAGAAACAATGTTCAGGCACCTTGTAAAACCTATCAGACTTCCTGGGAGCAGGGACAGAGAATCCAGCGCTTTAGAGGCAGTGGAAAAAGCATCCAGTAAAGCAGACAAGACAGAAGGAATGGTCACAGGTTTAGGAGATTCCATTTGCAGTAACTCATAGTATCTTTTATGGATATCCAAAACCTGGGCACAATCCTACTTAAAAAAGTCCATCATCCTAGAGATCGTGTCCCCAAATGAAATTTCCTCAGAGGGTTATCAAGAGTATGACAATCCTCCTACTCAGGTCCATAGTCTAAAGGAGAATGAATCTAAGCAGAATAAGCACAGGAGTCATCATCAGAATCCACCTCAGAAGAATGGAATTCTCTGGACCTTTTAGGGGAAGGAGGAGCAGGAACTGAAACCCCTCGAGGAGGCTGCAACAACAGTAAAGCATTAAATAACCCTTGAGTAAAGGCCTAACACTCACTTTGTGGATTGCTAGGAGCAGAGGAGACATAGTAAGTTTTCTGTTTCTTCTTCAAAGGGACAGCCGTCCTAGAAACCTGAGAAGGCCCAAACTCAGGACATCATTCCCCAACTCCAGTAGGAACCCCATTAAACCCCTCAGAAACAGTCAACCATGGTTCACTCTGAATGCCCAAAATGGATGCCTGCAAAGCCTCATCGGATGTGCTGCTTGCCAAATCCTCACCGGCTTCCAACCCAGATGCAGTAGAAGTATCTGACAAAACAACTGGGTTAGCCTCCGGGTGCATAACAACCTCAGGAGAAACAACTGGCAGAGGCTGGACAGCAGAAGATTCCAGCTTTACCTTATACACATTCTTCTTCTCAGACGGCTGACCCTCAGCGCAGGAAGTTCCATCCATAGTACCTGCAGAAAGAAGCTTAAGTTGCTGTTTCTCAAGGTACAAGGATAGGGAAGAAAGCCTACTATGAAGAGCGTTGGGGACAAATGCCTGACAAATTGAATAAGATGTATGGTCGTGAGCAGCACCAAGGCAAAAAAGACACTTATTGCAATGGTCTTTATGGGGAATCAGTCCCCCACACTGGCATTTACCTTTCCTGGATGACATTAACTCCAAGCAGCACTAAACAAACAGAAAAAGTAACCAAACACCCAGCTAAGTACTTATCTGCAACAGTGAGGACTCCAGCAAACAGGAGTAAGCACAGAAAAGCCAATAAACATAAAAAAGGTAAAAAAAAAATGGATGTATGCAACAGACCAGTGGTTAAAACAGCTTTCGGACTGGAGGCAAAAAAGTTCTGAGGATGGTATGCCTGAACGTCACCTTTGTGCCCTACCTTACGCAAGGAGTAAGCAGGTGACATTCAGCGTACCTTAAAAGCAATGGAAATCTTTTGTAAACTGGCCGAATAGAGGGCTTCATGGCAGGGAATCCATTAGTAAGGAATACTGCAGTGGTGAATGTAAGGACATCTAATAATACATTTGTACTGCAGCCACATAAAATTTAATACTCACTTTACCTTAAACTACAGTCGTGTAACTTACAAAACTCAACACTTCCTTTAACTTAAATTTTTAGCTCTTAATGAGAGATTTAACACTCCCTTTAATGTAGAGATTTAATCTAGCTCCTGCTACTAGTTCAAGGAAGCTCTTTCTATCTGTACCAGCTACTACACTGGTCATAACAGTCAAATAGCCTATCCTGTCTGCATCCAACTAGAACCCCTATGCATATCAGCCCAGTAGCATACGTTGTCTATCACCTATCTTTGGGAGCATGGGATCCCAGTGTATTCTAGCTCCGTCTGTGGCCAGCCTAGTTGAATTTAGCACTTTGGGACTATGCAGCAACTGTCTTGTGGTTACTAACAACCCATTATTGCCACTTAACATTGATAAAATCTGTGAAACAAGCATTTATTCATCTGAAGGCTAATCTCTCACATCAGACTACAGTTGGTAAGCCTCACATGTATACTGCATAACAAACTGCCACTAACCTACCAGATGCTGAAAATATCCCTACCTAGACTTCCTATGTACCACATCAAAGTATTTCAGCCACCTTGTCCTATTTTTACACACACATCCACACCACCCACACACACATCTGACACTTATACATATCACTTCCAGGAGCCACTAGGCTGCAAACTTAAACCTTAAAGGTCCACAAAGTCTGCACCCCCCCACACACACACATACACACTATCCACCAATAGTGATGTCCTAGATATTCATGATTCCATCACTGGGCACACTGACTCCACCATCACTATCCTTGATAAAAAAAAGGTGACAATAAGCAGTTCCTTGGGTCGCTCATCCCAGTAAACATGAATACAACGTGGTGGTTGATTATGTGTATTGAATAATTTTAAGTGCTCCACTGAGACAAGAATGCAAAAATATATGAAACTGCTTGCTATGCATTTGTCCAAAGCAGTGATAGTTGGGACAGAGGATTATGACTCTTTGCTGTTAACAAGCTGCTTCCTGGGCTCCAGGGTTTGAGACCCACTGCTTATGTTTGCTTACTGTGTGACCCTGACCTAGTCACTTAAACAGATTGTTTTGGGAGCAATTGGGATGTCCCTATATGTTACAAAAATAGTGGGAAATATAAAAGCAAATCCTTCTGGCGTAACTGTCATGTTAACACGTTGTACATTAAAAAAGAGACTATTTACCATGTATAATAAGGCTCCATCACACACCAAAATTCCCAGAGACAAGTAAGCAAGAACTTCACATGCCATTAAAATGTGTAAGGCTGAATATGAAATTAGGGGTGCAGCTTCCACAAAAGACAACCATAAAATCTTTATCAACTGTGTTATAAAAATTGGAAGTACTACCCAGCAATGCTCTGAGCTTATTTATAGCACTTTAATGAGCTCAGATCCTGAGTTACTTGTCAATGTATTAGCAGATAAGTTTAGCTCCTGTTTCACACCACATATCCCCCATCACGTTCCCCCATTTCCTAACAGTCTTGTCTCCAAAAACTCCCCTAAAAAGTTCTGTTGAGACCACCCAAAACCAAGAAGACTCCTTATCAATGCTAATTGCAGTCTCACTGAACCTCTTCCTATCCATTTTAATCTCCATATCTCCCTGGTGACCAGAAAACTGCCATAATGATGCCAGTGAATAAAGAGAGACCCATTCTGGTTCAGACAGCAATAGACTTAATCTCATAAGTCTTGTGTGTGTGTGTATATATATATATATATATTAGGTTATGAAGCATATCATATCTGCATCTATTAACTCTGATATATGTAATCTCCTGGCCTTAGACCCTAATCAATTAAGCTTTATGAAAAGCAAATCCTTTTCTTAAACCTGGTTTATTCTTTGAAAAGGTAACAGAAGCCATTGACAATGGCCATTCTCTACAAACTGCCCATCCTGATCTGACCAAATCCTTTGATACAATCCCCCGTACAAGCATCATTGATAAGCTAGTACAGCTCAACAGAAACTCTTATTATGTCTGCCAGACAGCCAACTGGCAATCAGGAAGAAATCACAAAGTACAGGTAGCTGGTGATTCCACTAGGTATAAAAATATCACTAGTGGAGGATTACAATTAGTGGTACACAGAATAGACAAGAGGGGTCAGGAATTTACTGGAAGAAACAGGCAGTGGAACCAAGGAACAAATAATTAGACAGGGAAAGGTAATAGAATGGGAAGACGCCAACAAGACATTTGGACTGCGGGCTAGAGACTGCCTTCCGTATCAGAGATTGATATCAGAGTACAGGCAAAGAGAAAGGGATAGGGAATTCCTAAGTGAAAGACCTGCTCTGGTAGAGCATGTAGTTAAATCTAGAACAGAAGCTGCTGTTAAAAAGGAATAATTAGGAAGGTAAATAAAATATTGCACAATAACTATAGGAATCAGTTGGAGGAGGTGAAAAAAGATAAGGAATAGAGACTGGATAAGTAATTTACAAGGGAATACTGGGAGGACATCTATGGCTCACGTATCCTACAAAATTTAGAAGATTTTGGATTTTTGCTTGAAAGTGTTTGCCGGGTTAAACAAAACAACTTTTCCAAAGCTGACTACAATCTCTTCAGAGAAGGTATAAGCAGCTTCACAGACACCATCCCTTTGGTTGGGACTAGCACTAATGTCCAAGCCTACACCAAAAAGCAATATGAAGACTTACATAGTTGTACTGGCTCAGAAATACCTGATAGGATCCAATCATCTTCCTCAAGGAAGAGTAAACCTGCCTGGTGGACAGCAGCAATAAACAAACTCTATAATAAAAGGAAAAAAACTGCTGTTCAGGACCAGGAAGGAGCAGATGCCAAGTTGGAAGCAATCTCTCCTTCGTCTGAACAAGCAAATAAGGTCACGGGTGAAATCCTCTAAGGCTAACTTCGAGTCCAAATTGGCCACATCCACTAAGGACAATCACAAGACCTTCTTCACAAACGTCTGCAATCTCTAAGGTAACACCCAAATCTGTTCTGAACTGGTGGTCAGTAACACCACATACACAAATGCCACAGATGTAGCTAAACTGCTGGCAGACAGGTTGAGTGAAAACTTCACTTCCCTGTCCCCCCATCAGTAAACCAGGGCATCCTCAGCATCTGCTCCCCCACCCCTCATCACCAGGGAGCAGGTCTTAATTGCCCTCTCAAAGGCATAAAATACAGTCTCCCTCAAACCCGATAACATCCCTGGTGGTATCCTACATGAACACAGGCATGAGCTCTCTGCTTCATTAAGCATCCTATTCATCCACAGCCTGAGCACCTACTTCAGCCCAGCTGAATGGAGGACAGCCACTGTCATCCCTCTACACAAAGGTGGCACATCCACTGACTCAGGCAATTATATGCCCATCAGTCTAACTAGCCTGATCTGCAAGGCCATGGAAATCATTATCATGGACCTTATAAACAAAGACATTGACAACCTCCAAACACTTGACCCCACACAGTTTGGTTTTGTCAAAGGGAGATCATGCCTGTTAAACTTGGTCAACTTCTTCAAAACAGTCACCAAAGCCATGGACGAGGGGAAAATGGTCCAGACCACCTACCTTGACCTAGCCAAAGCCTTCAACACTATTCCATTTGGACATAATAGATAAACTCTCCCAGCTAGGCATCAACCCATATGTTACCAGATAGGTAGCTTACTCACTCACTGATATAACCCATTCAGTCAAAATAGGGGACAACACCTCTAGTAGTAGACCCATAATGAGTGGTGTACCCCAAGGATCGGCCTTGGGGCCTCTACTGTTTGGGATATACTTTTCTGAGGTGCAAGCCAAAATCAGTGGTCTGTGGCTGACCAAGTTTGCAGATGACTGCAAGCTGGGCACTGTCTTAAATTCCCCTAGTGATGTGAACATTCTAAAAGAGGGCCTTACCCAAACTAATGACTGGTGCCAGATGCATGGCCTCAAATTCAATGCCAAGAAATGCATCATTATCCCCTTTGGGGAAAATGGCATCCCCACTAATTATCATATTAATAACAACATACTAAGCATGCAATCAGTTGTGAGAGACTTGGACACCCAGATTGATAGCAACCTGACTTTTGACCACCACGTTGTCTCCATTGTATGGAAGGCCTTCTACATGGCCCACCTCATAAATAAGGTTATTTCATCCAGGAACAAGGAGTTCATAACAACCCTGTACTCCTCCCTTAGCAGACCCATTATTGAATACAATGCCCCCTTCAGCATGTACCTTGCCAAGCACATGCAGCAGCTTGATAGACCACAGAGACTCCTAACCAGGAAAATCCAGGGTCTCAAACACATATCCTATACAGATAGGTTAAAAGCCCTGTCCCTCTACTCAGTTTCATACAGAGGTGACCTGTGTCTGGCATACAAGGCCATCTCAGACCCAGCCTTGATGGAGTTGCTGCATATCTGTAAGTCAAACGCCATTCATGCAACGTACATGCAAGGCCTCAACCTGGTCTGTGACATTAATAGAACTTCTTGGCAGGATAGATTTGTGTTCCAAAGACTCCCCCCATCTGTGGAACAGACTCCCTCTCCATGTCAAGCACAGTACCTCTGTAGCCCTCTTTAAGAGAAACCTGGATGACTGGATGGGAAACAGAAAATACAGCCCTGGGATACCACCTGTATCCTTGCTGGACAAGGGAAACAGGTGCTGACTTTGTGGGAACATGGGTGAAATTCTTAGCTAGGCTTGTTAGGGCCTCTGGGCCAATAGCCTAGTATCATTCTATGAACCTATGAACCATAGGTACCCATATGCCCAAAGAAGGCTCCAAAGAATTTTTACTCAGGTAGATGGCAAATGTTGGAGGTATGATAGGGAAGAAAGAGGTAGCTGGGACCATATGTTTTCAGAGTATAGTGAGTTGACAGACTTTAAAAATTCCTTACAGAGTACTCTGTCAGGAATACTGAGTGTACAAATGAGTGTAGCTAAGGAAATTATTTTTTGAGCTGGGATACAGAATCTGAATTACCTAGGCATAATAAGGTCTTGTTGAGTTTAATTCTGGTGGCTACCAAAAAGCAATTACTAGAAAATAGAAATCAAATTACTTGAAGTAGTGAATATTGTAACAGAGATAAAAGAACAGGAAGTTGGATCTTTAGAAAAAGGTAGGAACAAATTACATAGAACAAAAATGGAAATTGTAGGAACAATGCATGCAGAAAAAAAATGATATGGAGAAGGAATGAGGTTTAAGAGAAGGCAGGAATTGAACAATGTGTGTAATGGTACATTGATTACATTGTATAGAAGAGCATATGTGATGTATGTTTGTAAAGGTGAACATGTTAATATGTTTTTTACTTTTACATAAATGTAAGTTTGCCTATGTCACAAGTGATATATTCAATAAAGGAGTTTAAAAAAAGACTTGTCACTTATGATGCCCCTCAGGTTTCTCTCTTGTGTCCTCCCCATTTTGGCATCTGCTTTTCTGATATCTAGTCCCAGGTGGTTAACTACGTTGGTGGGTGATGGCAAACTGGGATCAGGCATTAGATGTTCTACATCCACTTAGACATCATCATCATCAGCCCCCTTTTTCACATTTTCTACATGGGGTATGGGGTATCATGTTAACTGTTTCCATCTCTCTTGATTCAATGCCACACTCCTGCCTTCTTAAACACTCATGCCTGACTGCCGCAGATCTTCTTTCACACAATCCATCCACCTCTTTGCTGGAGGATGTCCTCTTACTTTCGTCCTGTCTGTCCCAAATCTTCATCATCAGATTGTCTTCTGCTTTTCTGCACATGTCCAAACCACTGTAGTCTGTTTTCTTTGATCTTTTCTGCAATTGGAGCTACTTTGGCATTTGCTCTTATGTCCACATTTCTTCATCTGTCCCACAGTGTACATCTTACCACCTTTCCCAGGCACTTAATTTCCATCACCTCTAACTTCCTTATCTGCTCTGCCTTTTCTGCCCAGGTTTCTGTACCATACAGTAATATTGGTTAAGCTACCACTATATTCTAAGGTTAGACACACTACAATGGTTCTCAAGCTGTTTCAAGGAAAAAGTCCTTCCTCTAAGTAAAAGCCAACAGTTATCACAATCTAGCCAGAAGTATCACAAGGAGCTGCCCTTGACCCACCAATTTCTGTGCCTTCTAAAATTCTGTTGCTCTCATACTAGCAAATTATGTGCAGATGATATGGCCACCTACTTCTCCAGTCAATTATCCTCACAATTTCAAAAAACAAATGATAGAACTATTTCTTTAATGTTGTGAATGAATTACATCAAATAGGACTGAAAGTGGGCCTAAACAAGACAAAAGCCATGGTTCTTAGAAATGAAAAATATCTCAGCACAATCAAGGATAGTACAACATCAAACAGCTTGAAGGCAACTAGTCTGAAACCGTGGGCGGTATTTAAATATCTGGGGTGTGGTTGGACCTGGCACTGACATTTTCCTCCCACACTGGAAAAGTTGTAAACAGCATACTTTTTGTAGTTTTCACCTGTTACAGAATTTCTGACCTACTAGCACAAGCATCAGAAGCACTTTCAAAAAGCATTATAATTCTAACCCTGGAACATGCCTTGGTAATAACAGCAGCATTTTCAGCTAATAACCTGGTAAAGCCACAGCTGAAAACAAAATACATTTTCCTGATTTTGTAGAAAGTCACTAATTCTGCTTCACATTTTTACTCCATCCTTCACAAAATGTTTGATTTTTCAGGTAAATCACTGTGGAATACAGTCAGTCAATAATGTCAAAGTTTCCTGTTTTTTTATTGCTCAGAAAATGCATGTAATTTTCATCTAGTGCATTGAGCACTACTATTACACTGCAAAACTAGAAAATAAAGATTCATTTTTAAGTACTTCCTTAGCACAAGATGTGATCATAATAGGGTTTAGAATGCTTAACAAAACCCTGTTAAGGACAACAGAGCTCTGTTAAGATAGATTTTCTCCTTGTGGACTAATTGCAGACAGTGGCTTGTAAAAAAACAGCAGCAGAAGGGAAACAGCTTTTAAAAGCAGTTAGAACTTCACTCTGCCACACTTACAAAGTGCAACTAAAAAAGTGTTTAACAGTTTTTAAAGCTACAGAGAAGCATTTTGTTTCTGCCTGCTGTCCATACATCTCAACTGTCCCTGATTTTGCCTCATATTTTTGCTTTGTCCCTTGTAAAATTATTAATTTTTTGATAATTAACTAATTACAGTTAGCCAGTAATGCCAGTCACTAGAGTTTCATACCTAATGCGGAAAAAATGCATGCTGAGAGAAAACCTATTATTCTATTAACTTTTTTTTGGTTAATTAGAGCAATATTTAAAAATATTTTCTTAATTCTTAAGTAAAGATGTTGACAGAAATGCAGCTAACAAGCACTAAGTGCTTCTCTGATAAAGCACTTCTTGCTCCAACACTTTTTTCTTTCTTTTTCTGTAACTGGCAGTACATAGAGCAGATAAAGGTCCATACAATACAAAAAATTATGAACAGATCACTAATCATAAGCTTTTCTTATAGGTTCATAGGTTCATAGATAGGTACTAGGCTATTAGCCCTAGGGCCTATATAAGCCTAGCCAAATGGTTCCCTGGCTTTTGCCACCCAAGAAAATGATTTTCTTGTACCCCTGTCAAGCAGAGCCACAGAAGTGATCCCTGGGGTGAATTTCCTATCTCCCATCCAATCATCAAGATTTTTCTTGAAATGTGCTAATGAGGAGCTTTGTTTGATATAGATAGGTAGTTTGTTCCAGAGTATGGGAAGTCTCTGAAACAGGAATCTATCCCTCCAGCATGTTCTGTTTATTGTGGTGACAAGGTTTAGGTCCCTAGAGCATGTAGCTTGGAGGGACTGGGATTTCTTTATGTGGAGCATGTCCATATGTTAGGCAGAGATCACCTCTGAGTAGCCAATATGCGATGGAGTAAAGCTGGAGTTATTTGAGACGGTCTGCATAGGGCATCTGTTTGAGGCCGGTAATCCTCTTTGTGAGGTATTTCTACTGCCTTTCCAGTTGTTGTAGATGTCTTGTGAGGTACATACCAAAAGGGGCATTGTACTCTATAATGGGTCTAATGAGTGACGAGAAGAGGGGAGCAATGACCTCTTTTTTCCTGGATTAGAAACCTTTTGTGATGAGGTGTGCCACGTAGAAGGATTTCCTGACTACTATGGTAATGAGATTTTCAAAGGAGAGACTACTGTCCACCTGTGTCCCAAGGTCTCATCACACTTTCAGTGTTAAGTAGACTACCACCTATGTGGTAGTTCATGGGTACAGAGTTTTTGCCAAAAGGTTTGACAATGCACTTTTTGGCATTGAGCTTGAGGCCATGGCTTTGACACCACGCATCTGTCTCAGTGAGGCCCTTTTGTAGGATGTCTACATCGTTAGGAGATTTGATTATGGCTCCTAGTTTGCAGTCATCTGCGAACTTTGTTAGCCAAAGACCTTCTGTGTTAACCTGTACTTCAGAGAAGTAGATACCAAACAGGAGAGGACCTAGGACTGAACCCTGTACTACTCCACTTGTCACTGGTCTGAAGTTGGATTTAGAGTCTGCTACTTTCACAGTGTGGGTTTGGTTAGTGAGCCAGTTGGCAACCCATCTTGTGACATAGGGATTTATACCTAGTTTAGTGTTTTTGTCTATAATTCCAGAGTGGAGGATGGTGTCGAAAACCTTGGTGAGATCTAGATAAGCTGTCTGTAGCACCTTACCCTCATCTACAGCTTTGGTGACCGCTTCAAAGAAGTCTGTCAGGTTTAGGAGACATGATCTGCCTTTTACAAGCCTGAACTGGGTAGGGTCCAGAGTTTGGAGATTACCAATGTCATGGTTTATAAGTTCCATGATGATACGCTCCATAGCCTTGCAGACCAGGCTTGTCAGGCTAATGGGGTGGTAGTTACCGGGGTCCGTGGTGGCTCCCCCTTTGTGGAGTGGGATAACTGTTGCTGTGCACCATTCAGTGGGCACAAAGACTGAGGTGAGGCTATGATTGAACATGGTACTTAGGTGGGGTGCAGTTTGTTCTGTAGTTCATGTAGAACACAGCCTGGGATGTTGTCAGGTCCCATGGATGCTGTGTTCTTGGCTTTGGAGAGTGTGTTTTTTACCTGTGCAGCCGTGATTACAGGTACTTTGCATCCTTCTGGTATAGAGATGAACCCTTTAGGGGATGAGAGAGGGGTAAAGTTAGCACTGAACCTAACTACCAGGATGTTGGCTATATCAGTTGGTTCTGTATACTTAGTGCCATTGTGCTGTAACTCAGAGCAGATCTGAATGTTGCCATTGAGATTCTTGACATAGCTATAGAATGCTTTGTGGTTGTCTTTAGAATCAGTGGCAATTTTGTTTTCATAATTAGCTTTGGAGGATTTTATGAGGGATCTCAGCTTCTTACTGAGGCGGACCACGGAGTTCCTCCAATCATGGGATTTTACTCTTTTTTGCAACAGTTTCTTTCTTCTGTTGTAGAGTTTGTTTATAGCAGGGGACCACCAGATTGGCTTCCTTTTTTTGGAGGATAGCATCTTGGTTCTGTTAGGGATTGCATGATCCATGCACTAGTGCTTATAAAGTGCAATTGTATAGGATTCAGCAGTCATATCTCTATTGTCGTCAGCATGGATGTCGTGATGTTTGCCACTTCTGTCTTAAGAAGCGTGAAGTTGGCTTTGGAGAAATTTTTTACGGTGGTTTCCCTAATGGGAGGTGGGGCTGGGATGTGGATGTCTAGGGTGATTTGCTTGTAGTCGGAACTGACCAACGAGGAATTGACCTCTGGTGTGGAACACAAGTTGCCCATGTTGGTAATGACCAGGTCTAGGATATTGCTGCCCCTGGTGGGGGTGTGGATAAGTTTATCCAAGGCACTGGAATTTATGAATTCCAGAAAACTTTGAGCACAAGAGTTGGTACATAAGTAGTTTTCCCAGTTAATGGTGGGGTAGTTGAACTCTCCCATTATTCGGGTGTTAGGTTGTACCCTAATATTTTCCAGTGTATCAAGAAATGAGGAGTGGAAATCCTGGGGCATGGTGGGGGATCTGTAGCAAGCTACAATTTGCATTGCGGTCTTGCCCAGAGTTAGTTGCACTTGGATAATCTCAGATGCATTATGCTGAGAAACTAGCCTGGAGGTGTGGATATCCTTAATGAATATGGACATGCCTCCACCTTTAATGCTTCGGTCCAAGTTAGGTGGCCGAAAGGTGTGGTATGAATTAAAGCCTGGTAATGCAGGGGTGCTCTCTGGAGCCTTGAACCAGGTCTCTGTCACTGCACAGTTGTCGATGTTCTCCATTTTAAGGAGTGCCTTGAGTGAGTGCATTTTGAGGTTTAGACTTCTAGCATTGAGTAGCATTACCCTCAGATTTTGCTTGCTTGTACCTGTTACAGTGGTGAATTTGTCATTTGAATCTTGCCTAAAAAAGGCACTATAGGGGTGGCAAGAGCCTTAGCCAGAATCCCAAGGGCGACAGGTGCAGGCCATCTCTGGCAAAGCATCGTGGTTTGTCGATCATGTCACCCCACACAGACAGATACTGGATCCCCTTAGAATGACACCAAAAGCTTAGCCAATTGTTGAAGTCAATCATTTTGTCCTTGTACTGTGGTATCATTCTGGGTGATGGCAGGATGCTACTCAGGGCTAGGGTCATACCTGCCTGGGCTACAAGATCAGAAAGCTCCTCCATGTCTCTTTTCATGTAGTCCAGGGAGGTACGTCTCAGGTCATTCACACCAACATGGACAATGACAGAGTCATATTTGTACTTGCTGTGGAGTGACCTAAGTGTATGTGTTATGTGGCAGATCCTGGCACCCAACAGGCAGTTGACAGTGACTTTCTCCTTGTTTAGCCTGGTGAGTGGAACTTCAGTGTGCCTGACTATAAAGTCACCTATGACTAGAGTGTTAGGTACATTGTTATGCCTTATGGGCTATGGTTGAGTGGCACACTGAGTTTTTGGGCTATGTGTCATTTGGGTTGTCTTGGGGGGGGTGGTGGAGGTTGCTTGCGTTTCTGCTTTGGAGGTCCCTGTTGCTTGGGCTTCTTAACATGGGCGCCAAGATTAACCTCTTGAGCTTTTGTCTTGAGATGAATTTCTTGGCATCATTGTTTTAAATGCATAATACGCTGGTTATAGTCAGAGACCCAATCAAAATCCTCTATGTAGTGTAAGGCATACCACAATTAAACTCCAAAACTGGAGAAAATATAGGCTTGTTAGGCACTTTTCAGATATCAGTGAGCATCCCTCACCATTGATAAAGACTAAGTCTCACAATATTGCATTAACAGCTCTCAATGGTCACACACAACAGCAGCAGGAAATGGAAAAAAAACATTAAGACGTTAAACATATCATTCAGCCTTTCTTTCTTGCTCAAATTACAATTTTTATTTTGTTTTGTTTGTTTTAACTTATTTTAAAGCAATTTGGTTTCTTGATGTTGCTTTGTGCTGGTTATTATCATGTGGCAGCAGAAGGTACACTGCAGAAATTAAAGCTGTAAGACACTTAGTGTTCTTACTTTTTTCTCTAACATTTGTAGTACATTGAAGTGGCTTAAACTCTATGCACTACAAAAAATTATGATCAGGTATTTAAATGATAACCCTCCTTGTTAAGTGTTCTCAGCATGGATGTTAAGAAATCCACCTCTCAAGCTTCACTATCAAGACATCCTTATCTCAAACAATATGCTGGTTATAACTGCAGATTCCATCATAATTCTCTGTATTATGCCTGCTTTAATTGAAAGTCCTGCCAGAAATATTTGATGTCAAAATGCTTGTGGACCAGCTCACCAATCTGTAAAATTAACTAATTAATCACTTAACAGTTGCATGTGAGTTTTTCAACTGGTTTTCTCAGGTCTCAGGAAATTTCTGACTAACTTAAAGGTCACACCTATGCAATGATAAGAATAGCATTTTTTCTGTCTTCCTCCTCTGGTTCACACCAATATTTCACAATATTCTTCCCACGTCTGGATTTTTTAATCAGATCCTGTCAGTGTACCTATTTTTTTCTTCCTTATTCATAGTTCTTGCAAATACCTTAAATCCTGATCATGAAAAGCAGGTGTTGTATCATGAGCTGAAAACCAAACTTTTTTACAGTACCTTCAATGTAAGGGTGTTAAGAAGGTGCAATGATACCGGCAGCAGCTGGCAAGCATTTAGCCTTATGAACTGTACAGCAGTGATGCTCAGTTGGTTCAGCAAGAGACGTGAACTTAAAAATCTTGTTTTGTGGGCTGCACAAGGTTATGTTTTGCATATTCAATCCTGGGGATGAAAACATTAATTGCAATAGATTTTCTTGCTTCTGGGGAAAGCAAGTATGATGTCTTGTAGGCTTCTCTGAGCTGCTGTGAGATTGTAATATTAGTATTTTTGATGTGGCCGTGGAAGCTGAGTGAGTCATCGATCAGTACATCCAGATATTTACTTTGTCTGGAATATGGGATAGTCATGACTAATCAGTCATTAATGAGTGGATTATCTTAGGGTGGCCATGGTCGTGCAGCGGTTAACATTGCTGCCTCACAGCAAGAGGTTCTCCGGTTCGATTCTTGGCTGGGGTGCCTTCTGTGCGGAGTCTGCATGTCCTCCCTGTGGTCGTGTGGGTTTCCTCCGGGTGCTCTGGTTTCATCCCAAGGACATGCAGTAGGTGGACTGGACACTCTAAATTGGCCCTAGGTGTGAGTGTGTGTGTGCCTTCTGTGGAAGGTTGGGCGCCAGGCTGGCAACTCGACACTGTAAAACTCCACTGCCAATCATGAGCGGACAGATGATCTGCTGTGGTGACCCCTAACTGGGAAAAGCTGAAAGAAGAAGAATGAGTGGATCATCTTAAATGGTCTTTATGTGCTCAAATGTTACTGACAATAGACCTGAAAGAATAAGGGTGCTTTTCTTTCACCAAATGAGTTCTGGTTTGTTTATTAAAAAGTCTCTCACTCTCTCTCTTTTTTTTTTCCACGCAAATCATCTGAGTAAAGTTCATCTCAGGGTTCATGTAGAATTTAGCAGCCTGTTTACAGTGGTACTATCTTAAATTGTCAACTGCCAACATTTTTGACACACAAAATATTGAACACAAAACCACGAATGGCCAAAATACCACAACAGGCCATAGCTGTTTGTCCAAGATTATGGTATAGTGGGGAGTGGGTTTTGTCCTTTCCCAGCTGTAGTGTGATCTTAAAGTTGGTATGTATATAAAATTAACAGTGGGCTGTGAGGGTTGCAGGGGGGCTAGACCCTGTAAAAAAGTGGGTTTTAGAGATTTTTTTTGTGTTTTCAGTTTTCAACCTTTTGCCCATTTGCTGTTTTGCATGGCAACAATGAGTCCAGTTCACAACTTAATATAGATACATTTACAATAAACTAATTGTGCATTGCATGGCTTTTGATACAGCAACAAGATCTGTACAAATATAAGGCATAGTGGTTTAGCATACCTAAACAGGAACCTTTATCTTAGCTTTCAGTTTCAAAGGTGCTAAGCAGTTCGCACAGCCCCAAAACAGACACAGTTTATCAGGCATTGTACCACCTTTTAATGATCACAATCAACTGGATCAGATGCAAATACACAGTGAAGACTGGTCACCATGGCTTCCAGAAGACCAGTGCTAATGGACTGGCTGCATATCTCAAACAAAAGGCTGAGGGGGCTGCATTTATTGAACAGATAAAGTATTCTGTAGTCACAGGTTAGATCCTCAGTGCACACTGTATTAAGTTCTGCATCCACCCCCTAAGACTGGATGGGATGTCTTCAGGATTTTTTTTGTGTTGCCAGTACTTAAGTCACTGCTGTTTTATCTTGTACCCTCTCTGGAAGAAGCTACAGTCAGCATCAGCCAGGTGTACTCCAGCATCCTTTATATCTTATGGAATTTGGAATGGATAGCACAACCATGTAGAGTTTCTAGCAATGTTTAAATAGGATTATGTGGACTTCTTTTGAAACCACTGGATCATGTTTTGTGTCAGAAAATGGTGCAAGAAATGCAAGTCTTTTAGGTCTGTAATTAGCTGTTCTATATCAGGAAACTTTTAACAGAGTTAGTAAAATTCCATATTTGGGCAGCCACGGTGGTGCAGCGGTTAGCGTTGCCACCTCACAGGAAGAGGTTCTCCGGTTCAATCCTCGGCTGGGGTGCCTTCTGTGCGGAGTCTGCATGTCCTCCCTGTGGTTGCATGGGTTTCCTCCGGGTGCTCCGATTTCATCCCAAAGACATGCTATGCAATAGGTGGATTGGACTCTCTAAATTGGCCCTAGGTGTGAGTGCATGCATGTGTGTGCCTTCTGTGGAAGGTTGGGCACTGGGCTGGCAACTCAACACTGTAAAACTCCACTGTCAATCATGAGCAGACAGATGATCCACTGTGGCAACCCCTAACCGGGAAAAGAAGAAGTAAAATCCCATATTTATTTATAATTTTGCTACTTATTGTTTACTATATTTTTACATAGCATATCTTGAGTTGACAAGTATAATATCAGTTGTGTGACACACAGAACTGTGTATTATTTTAAACATTTCACAAGGATTTAACAGTACATGTCAATTTTCATTGAATGGGTCACCAGAGAACTGATAAAATTACTAGTCTTGCTTTTTTGCCACTATTACTACAGTCCATCTCATCGCCAAGTAGTCTAGCTTGTGAGAGAAGAATAAAGTAAGGGAAGGTATTCTGTTTACCTTAAATGACTTGCTAACATGAAAACACATTAAGCCACAACAACAATACTGCCCTGTCCCTTCTCCTGGACCCCTAGAGTCAGTCAAACATGCCAGATGTTAGAGTTTCATACTTCTTGTCATTTGCATTTTCTTGTTGTAAAATCTTTTGTTCTATTAACCTTTTAAGCAATTTTAGTAATATTTATAAAGAGTACCTGGTGTCTACTGCCCTTCCATTTTACAGCCAGTGGTCAGTAGTCTAGGGGGAGTTGAGCTGGATGGAAGCCCCCACCCTCACATACACACACACACACACACACACACCATTATCACGCATACTCACACACACACACACACACACACACACACACACACACACACACACACAGACACCATCATCACACATACTCATACACACACACACACACACACACATACACACACACACACACACACACACACACACACACATACATGCACACACACACACACACACACACACACACACACACACACACACACACACACACACACACACACACACACACACATACACACACACATACACACACACACACACACACACACACACACACACACACACACACACACACACACACACACCACTCTCATGCATGCATACTCACACACACACACACACACACACACACACACACACACACACACACACACACACACACACACAAACATCCACACACACAACCTATCAACTAATTAACCCTATTGTGACCACCCAGGCAGGCAGATATACACACACACACATGCACATGCATACATACATATTCACCTGAGATCACTCATACCTCTACATATATTCACATATGCACCCACACCCATACACACACATGTACACATACCCCACCAATACCCGAGTATTAAACTCCCCTACACTTACCTCTAATTCGATCTCACCCATTCAAAGTAATGGGTAAACAGGAGCTTTAGACCAGGTTAATTAATGCTCATTTGGTGGTTAGGAGATGCATGGCCATTTCTAGGGAAGTACAAATGCTAATTTTCATATAACACTCCCCAAAAATATTTTATTTATAGCAGCTGTAGGCCAGACAAACAGCCCACCATGAAAACAGGAAACAGTTACCACTGGCAGTAAAAAGGGCTTAGCACAGGTGGTAACATTTCTGAATCCCAGAGCTTGCGTAGTATGCCTTTATAAAATACCTAAGTGAAACTTACTAACCATGATATTGAAATATGTACATACTATGGTGCTATATTTTGCACTATAAGATGGCATACTTACATGCTAATTGAATTCATTTTAATATATACCTTTTTAAGTTTATTTTAATATACTTTACATGCTTTTATGCAATGTTTAACCGAAAAATATCAACATTTATTTATTAGCTAGGTTTACGTCACTTTGGTAATGATTAACATGCTGTGATACATGTTGAAGTAAAATTCAGAATGAAGTGTTTATTTCCTGGTAAGGGTAAACTCTTAATCATAGCCCTCTGGTATCTTGTAATGTGACTTGAGTTTTAGAAATAAAATAGTAGTATACTGCATAAATGAATTACCAACACACACAGCCTATAGAAAAGATATACATATGTATATATATATATATATATATATATATATATATATATATATATATATACACACACACACACATTGATTGAAAAGAAAATGAGTCATTCAATCTAAAATTAGCATGTAAGTATGCCATCTTATAGTGCAAAATATAGCACCATAGTATGTACATATTTCAATGGGCGGCACAGTGGTGCAGCGGTTAACGTTGTCGCCTCACAGCAAGAGGTTCTCCGGTTCGATTCTCGGCTGGGGTGCCTTCTGTGTGGAGTTTGCATGTTCTCCCTGTGTTCGCGTGGGTTTCCTCCAGGTACTCTGGTTTCCTCCCACATTCCAAAGACATGCATCTGGAGCCTTTCTCCCCGGGCCTCCGCTGAAAACAGGCTCTGTGGAACCTAGTCGGACATTCCCGGTCAACAAATGTTAAATAAAATAAATAAAATTAAAAGTTAGAATGTTTTCATGTTTGCAGACTATTTCCACATTTGTATTTAAATTAACACATAATCCTACTGCAAACTGCATTCAAAAAACATTACCTTGAACTAGCTTATATGACCTATAAATGAGGCATGCTCCTTTTGCCATCAGTCCTCTAAAGACTAGTAAAAGTAAATATTTTACATAACAACTTTAGATATTGTTCAGACAGGTGAAATATTGCAATTACACAAACTCACTACACTTAAAAAGCTGAAATACTTTAATTTAATTTTATAGGTCATATAATTGTCATTAGTCAACTGTACATTAAGTCAACATGCACCTGCTATGAATTAACTGCATGTTAAATTTGGGAGGTTGGTATAACTTTTACTCAAAACGTAATCCATACAATAATAAGGATGGATGTATTATATGACTGAAGCTTTTTTTTCCCTCACTTATGCCCACAGTAATGTTATCAAATGTAAATAACACTCTGTATTGATAATATTAGTTTTGTGCAAATGTGATGTAAATGTAGCTTACAGTACCTCTGTATGTGTAGCTCAAACATTGTATACAATATTTTTGTAGTTGTTACATAAAAAGTCATAACATTTGAAGTAGAATTCATCCTTTTTATATGACTTTCCCCTCTGAATTAAAAGTTTATGGTTCGTATCTTGAATATTTTATTTATTTATTTATTTATTTTTGTCTATAGTACGACTGCTGTTTAATTTTACAGACAGTGGAAATTATGTCCAAAATATTTTCCTTTACTTGCTGCATACTAATACAACAGGTAACTTTTTACATTATAACAACAATTCTGTTTTATACGTATAAGAGTAAGAAGGAAATCTTATTTAGTAACATGCTGTTATTTAAAACAGTCTTCTAAGTACTCTTTAGCTGGATCAGGCATTTAAACATTTGCAGTCAGCCAGGAATGCTAAATGTGCAGTCTGTTTTGCTGCTACTTTTGGTAATATGAAAGTCTTTCACTAATGTACTGTGAGATTTTAACTTTATGCAGTTTAAATTTGAGGCATTTTAATTCACATTGCACAAATCATACTTCATTTGCACCTTGTCCCAGTATATTGAGGGCAAAGTGCATACCATATGTACTGTAAAGACCCATGCATGCATATTTGTAATTATGCATATGTGCATTTGAACACAGTTCAGACGTGCAGTGGTGCAGCGGTTAATGTTGCCTCACAGCAAGAGCTTCTCCGGTTTGATTATCATCTGGGGTGCTTTCTGTGTGGAGTTTGAATGTTCTTCCTGCATTTGCGTGGATTTCCTCCGGGTACTCTGGTTTCCTCCAACATTCCAAAGACATGCATCTGGAGAATTTCTCCCAGGGCCTCCAGTGAAAATAAGCTCTAGCCTAGTTAAACCTTCCTGGTCAACACATGGTAAATAAATAAAATAAAACAGCCACTAACCAGAACACAGCTAAGTATCCTGCTAATACATGCCCTACTAACTTCTTGCCAGCAAACATAGGGCACTATCGTTTTAACCACAGTTTAACTAGCTATAGTATGCTGTTTTTCCTGTTTGTAATTACATTGCTGTTTATCTACATTTTTATTTTTTTATGCATTTCTGCCTATGTCAAGTTGAAATTAGGTTTATTCAGAAGAAGCAGTCATACTATACCAGTGGCACCAAAGGAATCCACACACATTTAAAAAACATCTTCTTCCCTTACAGGATGGGTCCACACCTCTCAACTATCCCTATTTTAGATGAATATTCCTATTTTCAGGGCTAATTTACCCCTGCACATTGCCTTCCTGTTTTTGGAGGTATGTCATTATTTTCATACAAATTTCTAAAGCTTCCTATTCATCACAATTGATTTTTGAACCCATCTAGTACACAGAAAATTATACTACATGACCAACATACTAGTAGAACCAATAATCTAAAAAAGAGGATATACAGGTTACAGCTCCATTTTTCAGAAGCAAAACTAAAATGACCCAGTGTGATGGAATTTTGGATTACAGTTTATTAAGTTCTACAGATTTTACACTGTCTCTTTGATAATGTGCTTATATTTTTCCAAAATGTTTGCCAGTCTGTTTATTTATTTTATTTATTTATTTGACATTTATTGGCCAGGTTGGCCCAGCTGGACTGAAGCCCTTTTTCAGTGGTTATAAGTGTTTACAAATGGGTTTCTGAGTAGTGTCTCACATTCTTAACGGATGCAAGAAGAGTTGTGTGCTATCTGGTATACAGCATTTATGCTAATTCGATTTCCAGATATTTATTTGGATGTTACTACTTTTCAAAAGTTTTTGTTCCTATTTCAATATTTGCAGGTTTGAGAGGTATGGATCCTTTTGGTGTTTGGTACTTTTGAATTCCATTTGTTTTGCCTTAAACTGGCAGGGAAATTACAGGAAATATCCTGTGAAAATTCATATAAACAGTTGCATTCCTTATTTCAGGCAATACATTACATAAAAGAGAGTACATCATCAATACTGAAAACACAAATTACAAGATGTACAATTGCATTACCTAGGACTCTTGACATAGGGGACTCCATTGTATGACACACACATGTCCCACTCACCAGAGTGAACAAGGAGGAGATAAAGGTTTGTCACTTGTCTGGTACCAGGATCCCCCAACATATGCATGCACTTACGTCACTACACCACAGGTGCCAGTATGATTCTGTCATTGTCCATGTGGGCATTAATAACTTGAAATGTACTTCCTTTCACTATATGAAGAGAGACAGTGTTGATCTCTCTAAATATGTGTCTCAGGCAGGTATGTGCCTTGCATTGAGCATCATTCTATCTTCACAGAGGATTGTAAAACAGTATGCACAAAAGATCAATGACTTCAATAACTGGATTAGTTTTTAGTGTCTTTCCAAGGGGATTGAATATTTGTCAACACTGGAGGACAGGGTTAACAAACCCTGTTGCTTTGCAAAGGATGGTCTGCACTTGTCTCCCCTCTAGGCTATTGAATATTGGATAAAAGTTTATCCACCCCATAGCCTTTTTTAGGCCATACCAAATTGACAAACCTACCAACATAGCAAATAAAAACCCAAATAAAGCTAAATATGTTACTTTTCAGTGCTAGTGCCCTAAACAAGAAACTCCACACCCTACAAGTTATCCTCATAAATCTGCAGAAAGTATTGCAGCAGTGCAAGGCTTCAGAGCCTTACACACATTTAGAGCAGGTGGAGAAGTTTCAATCTATATAAGTAACAAGCATAACTCTACACTGGGTAAACAGAATGATACCCAGGAATTTACCCACATGCAAATCACTATAGACAAAATCCCATACCATATCCTAACAAGCTATAGGTTACCCAATATGTCCATAGAATCCCATAGCTCGTACCCAGACCTACTGGGACACTCACCATCAAACCAAATACCCTATTCATGGGACACTTCAACTACCCCTCTATAGACTGGAAAACATACACTGCCTTGTACTTGCAGCTATAACATTTTCTGGACTTTATTAACACAAATGCCCTTGGCCAGATAGTCTGCACACTCACCGGAGGATTAAACATACTGGAACTGGTACTCACCAATATGGGAGAGAGCTGCATCCTCTCCGTGTCATTTCCTCACTAGTGAGATTGGACAACAAAGCTGTCTCCTTTGAAATAAACCTGGTAGCCCCCGCAGTCCCTGTAACAGGTAGGAACTAACTTTAAGCAAACTACATCCTATTAACTGATAGTCTGTCAAAATTCAATGCCCCTCCCAACACCAAGTTCACAGCAGCCTATGTGGAATTGTTCAATGAGACCCTGTACAACTATAAAAATGACTATAGAGGCTGTTTAACCTACTTTAAGTAAGACTACAAGAAACTCTAAAAACAAACCACTCTGGTGAAATCCTAACATTAACAGGGTATATAGCAAAAGTAAAAAAGTCATGAGTAAAATCAGGAAGACCAACTCCCATAATAATAGGAGCTCTCTAATTAAACTAAACAGGAAACTGTGAGCACTGATTAAATCCAACAAGGCCAATTATGAGGTTAGATAGCCTCACATTCTAAAGACAACCGCAAAGTCTTCTACACTTATGTCAGAAACCTGAAAGACGGTACATATTAGTGTGTTAAACTGATGGTCAACTGTTCTTTCCTCACTAAACCTAGCAACATAGCAAATTTGCTGGCTGAAAAATTCAGCTCACACTTCACTCCCAGTCACTCATGCCGACTCCCATAAAATGCCTACTAGCATAACCCCAACCTATTAACAAGGAGTAGGTCCTGGCAGCACTAGCTATGCCCAAAAACACAGCCTCAGTGGGCCCCAACAATATCACACGATGCCTCCTAAATAGTTTGAAACATGACCTATCAGGGCCATTTGAGTCACTTTTCAACTATAGCCTCAAAACAGGCTTTGTACCATGAAAAAGGGTGGACCATCAACCAACCCCAGAAACTACAGACCTACTAGTCTAATATGCAAAACCATGGAATGAATTATCATGGAAATAATCAGTAAAGACATAGGCAACCCTCAGGTATTAGACCTAACTCAGTTTGGCTTTGTCAAAGGAAGGTCATGCCTACTAAACCTTGAGCATTTCTTTGAGAAGGTCACCAAGGCAATGGATGAGGGGAAAAAAGTGCATACTGCCTACCAAGATGTGGCGAAGGAGTTTGATGCAATACCCCACTTGGGTATAGTTGACAAACTTGCTGAACTGGGCCTAAACCCCTACATAAATTACTGGATTGCCAGCTGGCTCACAGACAGGACCCAGGAAGTCAGGATTATTGATACTATTTCCACTAAGAGACCAGTCACCAGAGGGTTACCTAAGGGCTCCATGCTGAGGTCACTCCTATTTAGCATTTACTTCTCAAAAATAAAGACTAATGTCAAGGGTCTTTGGCTGACCAAGTTCACAGATGACTGTAAATATGGAGCCATCATAGATTCCCCCATGACACAAACATCTTAGAAGGGGGTCTAACACAGTCAAATAACTGATGCCAAAGTCATGGATTAAAATTCAATGCCAAGAAATGCATTATAGTGCCTTTTGGAAAAACTAGCTTCTAGGCTAATTACGCCATTGATAAGACACCCCTAAGATTTGACCCGATAGTCAAGGATCTGGCTGTAATCTGGCCTTTGACCAACATGTGGTATAAGAAAATAATTCTATGTCACTCAACTTATAACTAAAGGCATGGCATCCAGAGCCAAAGAAGTCACAGTGCCACTTTATTCAGTCCTTATCGGATCCATCGTTGAGTATAAAGCCCCCTTCAGCATGTACCTGACAAATGTTGGAACACCCATAAAACATATGTCTAAAATTCTAACTGCAAGAAATTTGGACAAAGGCCTGTTTTAGAACAAGTAGAATGCATAGATGTTAAAAAAGATATATTAAAATAAAAATTGTTATACAAGGAGAGTATTTACATTTTGAAATATAAGACATTGGTTCCTAAAGGTTTAAATAATGAATTGAATTGGAAGTGTTTGCTTTAATAAGATAATTGTTATTATTGCTTAATTGATTAATTGAATGTAATTAATAATAGAATATAAAGGATAGGGTTTTTGTAGCTCTTTTATTCCTTGAAGGTGGTAACACCGAGACGCTAGAATAAACTACATTTGTTTTACTACATGGTTTATTTTATTGAAAGTAAGCAGCTGAATATATTTCCATTTGGATCCTAATTGTTGCACTAAACAGGGACAGATTTATCATGCATTTTTGAAGCTCAAATATTTGTCATTATTTAGTGACTTCAGTCCTCATTGATTTGCTAAAAAAGCACTAATTTTATGAGGAACAGACTAAAAAATATGAGGCATAAACATGGACATTCTGTGAAAATCTAGGCAGTTGAAAGATAATGTCACAAAGGTTCCTTATCAGTAGAATCCAGAGTATAAACATATTGCCCTGTATGGATCGCCTTAAAGCCCTTTCTCTATACTCTATCTCTTACAGTTTACTGAAAGACAATTTATGCCTGGCCTCAGATCCAGCTGACATCTGCAAAATGAACATCATCAGAACCACTAGATCCAAGGATTTAAATTTTGCTTGTGACATAAATAAGACATGTTGGCAAGACAGATATGTGTCTGAAAGGATTCCCATGCTCTGGAACATGTGAAACAGAGTCCATCCCTAACCCTATTTAAGCGTAACCTTGACCAATGGATGGGAAATCAGAAATTCACCCCAGTTAGACAGAGGCAGATAGCAATGCCCAAACTAACATAGCCCCCAGCCACATAACCTCTAGAAACTTCCTAACTAATATTACCCCCTCCCATACCTCTCAACGGTCTAGATTTTCACAGTATGTCCAGATTTTTGCCTCATATTTTTGGTTTGTTCCTCGTCACATTTTTGATTTTCAGGAAAATCATTGAGAATTGAAGTCACTAAAAAAATTCTTATCATTCAGAAAAATCCATGCTAACATTAATCTTGTTCTTCTAACAACTTTCTAAGTTTATAAGAGTAATATTTAAAAACTGTCCCCCTTTTTAGGCCTTTGCCTCACCCCCATTATTTTAAGCTTTGTCAAGATTTCATATGATAAAAGGTTGAGAGGTATGCCTCCTCCTAATAAATGCCCATAATAGATAGGGACACAATTGGGTTGGATTGCACAGCTAGGATTATTAAGGCCCTAGTGGTCATTAGCCTAATACCTATGAACCTATGAATCTATGTCTGTGAAGGCACTGCTGACTCCCTGAACCTCTGACCTTCTACAATAATTGTAGAAGGCTTGACTTGGACCTTATCTTTTCATTTACCAATGGCTATATTTGATAAGCATGCAATCTCATTTTTGATTGGCTACAGTTTAACAATTTCTGATAAAATTGACAATATGTATAACTTTCCACATCACTATAATTTTAAACAGAAATAGTTTTGTCCCTTTAGATGTGTGACATTTTATCAAAGGATGATAAATAGTTTGCATTAGGATTAAGTAAACAGCATGCTTTGTCATTATTTTACGATAACCACATTCTATCAGAATATCTGGCGACATAAATAACAGGTGTCACAATAACACGTACTCCTTTGTGTAATGCATTATTACAGGCTGGAAAGAGTGACTATCAATATGAGACAGACATTACAACACACCCATAGTGAAAAGTAAGAGGTGAGTAACTCTGATTGCATTATAATTCATCTTGTATAGTGTCACACTGTTTTAAGTGTTTAAATCTGTGCACACTACATCTCTATGCACATACTGTACCAGTCTGGAAAGTCTTTTACTTGAAGAGTCATGACTCTACACACAGAACGTAATTTAGAAAACTAGCAGTATTTACATTTTAACAACTTCAAAACATCACAACTCAGAATGTTCTCACATGGTTTATTTCTGCAATGTAGATACAAATCATAATATAAATTTTTTACAAGCTGGAAAAATATGTGTTAATTATTTAAATATATATTTTACATATACAAGTTAGAGTAGCTGCATCTAATAGGTTCATAGGTTCATTTGAAGCTAGACAGCAAGGACAGGAACAGGAAACTGTGGAAACTCTGACACAGTAAATGTTGGGGGAGATAGGCCAGTGAGTTACCATATGACAGAACAGCAGATGACACAAGATGAAATTGAAGAGAATGTGCCACAGGAAGATGCTATAGAACTTTCTATAGAATGCCCGCAGGAACCGGAAGACAAGGGATGTGCCCTCAGTATGGAAGAAAATGAGTTAAGAGAAGAGTTGCTTGATTTAATAGACAAAGAGAGATATATCAAGATCAATGAGAGAAATAGACTGCAGAAGGTTAATAAAACCCCAAAAGTCAGAAGGTTGATAAAACAAATGAACACAGTAATTAGGACTGTTCATAGAGAAACATGCAATAAACAGAAGTAAACAGAATATATTACTGTGCTGCTAAATTAATAACTAATAAAATTTTACCACAGGAACACATGGTAGCGAGGGAAAAGAGGGGGCAAAAGCGAATACCATCATGGAAATATCAAATAGACAAAACTATAAAGCAGCTAAGACAAGAAGTGTCACTCTTAGAAGACTATAGAAGAGGGAATAGATCAACAAAAATAGTAAGAAAGATAGATGTGATAAAAGTAATGCGCAGTATTAGAACAGACCAGGATCAATTATGCACTATTGGAGATAACAAACTAAAAATTTCAAAACAGGAGGAAAGACGTAAAAAATACAAAGATAAATATAAGGGAAATGCACAAAATAAGCAATTTATTGATGACCCAAAAATGTTTTATAGAGAATTAGGAAATAAGGTAAAAGGAATTGAAAGACCGACAAAAAAGAGGAAGTAGATACATTTTGGAGAAGTACCTATGAAGATCCTGTGGAACATAACAAAGATGCTAAATGGTTAGAAGAAGTAAAAGAAAGAATAAGAAGTTTAAAGATACAGGATATGAAATGGAATGAAATAATAGCCAGAGAGATTGAAACAAAGTTGAGAAAAGCCTCTAACTGGAAAACCCCAGGCCCAGATGCAGTACCTAACCTTTGGCTTAAAGTATTAATTTCTCTGCACAAGGATTTAGCCATGAGTAAGAACTATTTATATGTGTACCCTGAACACACACCACACTGGTTAACAGGAAAAACAATGCTCTTACTTAAGAGTGAACCTGCAAACTACCCTAAAGTTTATAGACCAATAACTTGTCTTCCAACGACGTACAAACTATACACGGGAATTGACGCTGACAGAGTTTATAGTCATTTAGAAGAAAACTCAATTATGGCAGAACAACAAAAGGGCAATAAAAGAAAGTCATATGGAGCAAAGGATCATTTGTTGTTAAATAAAGTCATATTGGAGAACTACAAAAACGGAAAGAATTTAAGAATGGCATGGATTGACTATAAGAAAGCATTTGATAGTATCCCACATTCATGGATAAAACAGTGCTTAAAAATGTATAAGATACACCCTACACTGATTGACTGCATTACAGTAACCATGAAACAGTGGCAGATCACTTTGCAATTAAGCCATGATAAAGGACAGATTATTATCCCAGGGATAAAAATTCAAAGAGGGATATTCCAGGGTGACTCTTTGTCACCGTTGCTATTCTGTCTTGCCATTAATCCATTAAGCTGTTTACTTAGCAGCTTAGGCCATGGCTACAATCTGGCTCCTAGAAAACAATAAAGTCTAATGACTTCTCATCTTCTCTTTATCATTTTTCAGATGATATTGGAATGTCATTTGGTCTTGATTAAATGTACAAAAGCAACCTTTAAAAAAGGAAAACTGCAGCACCAGGAAAACATCAGTTTGGGACAAGAATGTGATATAAAAGAACTTGAGCAAGAGGGAGTGTATAAATACTTGGGAATTGATGAAGGATCAGCAATAAAATATGAACAAATGCGAATAAAACTCAGTAAGGAGTACTTTACAAGACTTAAATTAATCCTGAAAACAGTATTGACATCTAGGAAAAAGATCCAAGCTATAAACCCATTTGCTCTTCCTGTCCTAACTTATAGTTTTGGAGTGACTGACTGGCCCCAAACAGTGTTGTATAGATTGAATATTAAAACAAGAAGGATGCTTCATGCTCACCAAATGATATATAAAAATCAGTGTATACCAAGATTATATATTCCCCATTCCGAAGGAGGGATGGGCCTCCTTGAAATTGATTACATGTATAGATCTGCAGTTGTGGGACTGCACACATATCTACTGACATCACAAGATCCAAATGTAGTGAAAGTTTTGAAACATGAGGAGAATAAATCTAAGATGATGTCTGTGCTTAATTTAGCAGAAGCATATCGACGTGAAGCAGGAATGGAAATCAAACCAGAAGTAGATAAAAACCAGGCAGCAACTGAATGTGCTAAAAAACAAAAGAAAGAATATAAGGTGAAGGACCAGATGAGAAGGCAAGAAATGTGGAAAAAACATAAATATAGTTGCAAGTATAGAAAACTTTTGAAAGAGCCTCATGTTGATTAAGAATGAACACAGGAATGGTTATGGAGAGGTGAATTCACATCAAGAAATGAAAGGTTAATATTGGCAGCCCAAGATAGTGGGCTACATAAACACTGGTTTACAAAGTCCATTGAACATATGGGAGAAACAGACATATGTAGGTTTTGTAAAACCGAATTGGAAACAGTCACACACCTTGTTGCTGGTTGCGACACACTAATGGCATTGGGACTGTATACTGAAAGGCATAATAATGTGGCAAGACTGTTACACTGGAGATTGTGCAAACATTATGGTATCGAAGTGGTTGAAAAACACTGGAAACACAAGCCACAAAGTATCATAGAAAATGATGAAGTTTATGTCACATGGGATATACCAACAGTTCAAAAGATAGATGTTAGAAAACCGGATATAGTTGTCCAAGAAAAGAAGACAAAAGTAGCACTGATCATTGAAATCGCCACACCTAGTGACTACAGTGTCTTGCATACAAAGAGAGAGAGACACAAAGTCATAAAATACCTTGATCTGCAGGCAGAAACCAGAGCCATGTAGAAGAAAGATACCCAGACAGTTCCAATAGTAGTAGGAGCAACTGGTCTTATAAGAAAGAATTTACAGTCGTATTTAGATATGTTACCAATTCATGTAACACCATACAAATTGCAGAAGGAGTCATTACTGTACACATTACGGGTGCTGTGAATAGCAAAAGAGTGAAACAATATTAATTTCATGAACTTTAATCGTACTTTAACTTAGGAATGGGGTCCATTCCCATCATGATATTAAAAACCCAAAAGACTTAGAGAAATTAAAAATGGCAAAAACCCTAATTTAGAAAACTAGCAGTATTTATATTTTAACAACTTCAAAACATCACAACTCAGAATGTTCTCACATGGTTTATTTCTGCAATGTAGATACAAATCATAATATAAATTTTCTACAAGCTGGACAAATATGTGTTTATTTAAATATATATTTTACCTATGCAAGTTAGAGTAGCTGCATCTAATAGGTTCATAGGTTCATAGGTGTTTACTAGGCTAATGACCACAAGGGCCTTTTTAAGCCTAGCCATGCATTCCAAATCTCTGACAAGTTCTGACACTCTTGATAAGTGTAAGCAGGGGCCTGGGAGATGAACCATTTACAGGTTACCTGTTTGCATCAGAGACATAGGTGGCAAACCTGGGATGAATTTCCAGTTTCCCATCCAATTGTCCAATTTGCACTTGAATTGGATTAGAGAGGAACTCTGCTTCACCTGGATGGGGAGCCTGTTCCATAGACAGTGTAGTCTCTGGGATACATACCAATCCTTCTAGCAGGTCCTATTTATATCACAGGCAAGGTTTAAGTCTTTAGAATGGGTAATTCTGGTACTGAGAAGTGAATCACACACACAGTAGACTGACGGACCTCTTATGTATTTAGTCTAACCCATTTGTTATAGATTTTTCTAAGACATATAACAAAGTTAAGATATATGGCTGTCAACAGGGTCTTGGAAAATAACAAGTACCATAAAAGTATATTATGATTTGTGGAAGAATTCAGACCTGATGTTCCTGAAGGCTGATAATTATAGTATATTGAAATGCAATGACTTTTAAATTTGCAAAATGGAGTGCAACATACCATTTTAAGAAATTAGTTATAGTGCCATACATATTTTTTGTTTATGTTTAAAACTTTTGGAAAATAATATGCAGAGCTTTATAATGGAAAGTAACAGTTCTAACTACGTCACTGCTTTATAGAACTTTTTTTCTTTATGACATAACACATCCATCTGTAGTAATATAGGATTTTCTTTTAAGAAGGTATTTTTAAGAAAGGGAATCAAACACTGGCCTTTGGATTGTTCTCTGTACAATCCAAGCCAGGGGTAGCACCAGTCTTTCAGTGAAAGAGTACCTTTTACATTCTGTTGTAATACCTTCCTTTGTTAACTTGATAGAAGGTCCATAGTAGATCATCAAACTTAGATTAATTATTTTCAGCTTGTATAATTATTCCCTCTACTCAGTTCCTCCTGCACAGAGTACGACATTTCACACACAGCTTGTTCACATTCCCTCTATCTGCATATCTACATGTTTGCTGAGAGTGTTCATTTTTGTAAACTCTCCTGTAACCAGTGTTTTCCATCTTCAGGTATTGTCTACGTAGCTGCCTCTGGTACTTCCATATGCTGAAGGTCAATTAAAGGCCATCTGCTATGATATCCCTGAGTTCATTATGCCTGAAGCAAGTGTTCTAGTCAAGTGTCACAGTCCAGTACACTACTACTAGTTCATATTGCCTTAAATGGCTCAAGTCATCTTAAACCACCAGACATACATGCTTTCCATTCTTGGGAACAAACTACTGCTTTCACATAGCAAGTAGATACCTCTGGGTTGGCATTCCTTCTAGCTGTACAGTTTAATACTTCACAATACTGAAGACAGAGGCCTTGTGGTACAAGTTTCTGGATGAAGTCATGCTGTCATTTTCTAAATGTAAAAAAATATATTAATAATTTACATTATCTTTTCCATCATCAGCAAAAAAAAAAAAAAAAAACGGTCCATCTCAGATGTCCAACATTCTCTTTTCAGATTTCACAGATCATGACTTTGATATGCTTCTATTTACTTTTTTTCATATTGATCGACTGAAACAGAAACTACAATGCCCATTTATAGCACAATTTAACAGCAAAAAAAGAACACATTTCATTTTATCTAAGAAAGTGAACATATTAAAGAAAAGTGAGACTTCATTTATAAGAAAGTCAACAGAGGCATGACAGGTACAGATAATAAACAGATAAAACACAAAAGCATAGGTTCACGTAGTATGCTGCTAGAAAACAACGGCTAAATATTATGCTGAGGTTAGGACAAATATTATGACTAGGATTCATAAAAAATAAATCATTATGCAGTTTGGAATAAAATTGTGCCATAATGCATATCAAAGTAGGAACATTGTGCAATAAAGTTGTGTTTTATCAAACATAAATGTAGATATATTCAATGATACTCCATGGATGTCCCATACAAGTCAGCAAAAGTAGTAGTGATGTCAATAAAAAAAGGTTAATGTAGACTGTGTCACTTGTTGTGTCTTTTGGCTTTTCCCGGTTAGGGGTCTCCACAGCAGAACTCCGGTCCGCTAATGATTGGCAATAGATTTTCACGTGCCGAGTTGCCAGCTCTGACACACAATCTTCAACGAAGGTAGGCCCATTCACGCATGTCTCCACACAGAAGACGCTTTAGCTGAGAATCTAATAGGACAACGTCTTACTGTGAGGCAACAATGCTACCGCAGCAGACTGTGTCACTGCTGTATGTAATATTTTTTTAACTTAAATTATTTATTGTACAGTGAGGCAGAAGGTACAATGCTCCAAACTATAACAACAGGGCACAGAAGCCATAACACAAAACATTGTGAATCATAAGCTATATTCCAGCTGCCCTTAGAGTGGAATCTCATAATGACAACAAGCTATGACTTCCTTGATCAGTACAAGGTAGATAGAGCAATCCTGGATAACAATAGTGATAAATGTAGTTTGGGCCTTGTGATGCCTCTGCCCTGGCCCAGTAATCATGGAGCCTCAATCCTCACCACTAGCACCAGTAAGGGACATGCACAATGGGAGGATGACAAGTACACACACAGTAAAGCACAATTTCCCTTAAGAGCACACAGAGATCACAGTCAGTCTGGGGCTGGTTTCTCCCTCTGTCTCCAGATCCCCAGTAAGACTCCCCACTGGCACAGCTATAGGGTTAAGATCTCACACAAGTAGTCAAGCCAAAACCTCCGGCACCCTCTCTGTCCAACCAGTGATCATGTCCCTGCCTAAGTAGCTGACACACACACACTTTGAGATTTCATTTATATACAAATACACAGACACTCCTGGGGAAGGCTGGCACAGGTCCACTAGCTATGCCCCCTTCTGCCCAGACTATAAGGTAGAAATCACTGCCACCAACCACCCTTTATCAGCTACTTTAAGGCCCTTCCCAAAGGGTGACCAATTCTACTGTGTAATGTTACTATTATCCAAATGGTAAGCGTGACCAACAGCAAGGTTATTTAAAAGTGGCCTGTACAGTGTCACCAAATACATATGCAAGTATGCTAAGAGCTTAAATATCTCTAAACATACCAGCCACAATTAAAATGTTTAATTATATTAAATAATACATAATAAAAGCACAAGACAATACTCAATAACTCACAGTGACAACAGAGTTCAGAATCACAAAAAATATTTTAAAACAACATAGCAGGACAGTCTCACATAAATACAGAAAACATCTAAACTAATCTTGCTATATTCCTATCTATCTCTAAGAGAAATCACTGTAATCTAGTACTTACTATTAGCAAGGCAGAAGTGCTGGTGAGAGGATGTTTCTAGATCCAAGACAAGATACAAAATGCACAGACTCACTCTCTGAGATTGTTCTTAAATTACTATCAAACATTTCTGCTGGGTTATCTCAGATTACATCATTCTTGTCACCTCTACCTTTAGTTCCCAGGCTATCAGAAACTTAAAATATAACACTTCTGTGTTAAATATACTCATCTCTCAGAAGTACCTCTGTGTTAAATATACTCATCTCTCAGATGTTTTGCCTAGAACTGAAAGTCGTAAAACTGTTAAACACTTTTACCTTGGAAACCTGTAATTAGTTCTGTTTCCAGACAATAGGAATAATTTCTAGCTGCACACATTATGTCTCCAAGCTCAGATAAACATAACCATAAACAATTCAACTTATTTTCTTAGAGTTTTCTCTTTTCCAGTAGGGTGCACTGTGGTTACATTTTTGAAGCTCAGTACATAGCATACAGTTTACTTACATTCGTAAGACAAGCATACAAACCATATTACTATTCACAAATGACACATAATTATTTACAAAATTGCAGCTAGCTGGGCTGGCAGCCTTCACAGGCCTAACACAAGCTATACAGCATGAATGGTCTACCCAGCAGGAAATCAAGATTACCATGGCCATCGGTTGGTAGCTGTAGGTATGTGTGAACAGAGTACACATACTAAACTGAGCATATCCCACTCGCTTGTATGTAGTAGCATATGGATGAGTAACAGTATTGTATTTCCTGATATTCCCAATGACAGCAAACACTCACCACCCAAGCAGGTCAAAAGATGGCATATTTCTCAAAGGTTCTTGCTACAGCATATTTAAACCATATAACTATTGTCACAGTGCTGGGTACCAAGGAAGTGGCATATATGGGGATGAAGGTGTTCCCCTTATCAGCCCTCAGCTTGTAGATATTATGTTGATGGTAGGAATATGCAAGTTAGCATATATACTTAGTTGGTGTGTGGGATAGCACCCCATCGCCAATGTGTTTTGTGGGGAAATACTTGAACACTCCTAACAAGTTCTGTAATTTCCTGTTGTGCCATTAAAATTACACTTTAATTTTTTGCACTCAGCACTCACCGAAAGCATTGTCATAGTCGTGATATGGAGCCATGAATGACCTGTGCCAAGCATTTTCTTAATAATTTGGAATACAAGGATATCTTATAAGTATATTTTAGGTGCTACATTGGTTACATGCAACATTATAATGACAGCAATAAGAAAAATTAGAGTCCACTACAACCTACCGACCTAACCTATGTGCTTTATGTATCCAAAAGAAAATGAAGTCTGTTCATTGCAACCATAGATGATGGCCCATCTATCATCTGCAATTGTATGCTTAGAAAAGGGACACCCTATCCCATAGCTAAACACTCATTGTACTGAAAAGAGGTTTTGGTATCCTGAAGGGGTGGTTTGTGTGCTAAGATGCCTCAATGAGTGCACAATATGTACTGAGCAAAGCTGCAAAGATGTTCATGACCTGTGCCATACTACATAACGTATGATAGTTTAGGCTGACAGACAGTACACAGGTTCATAGGTTCATAGGTTTATACTAGACTAATGACCACCAGGGTGTTTATAAGCCTAGCTGTGCAACCCAGACCAGTTTTCTCCCCAGGTACCTTGGACACGTACATGGTGGGGTATGTCAATAAGGAAGTAGCTAAGGGTTATGTGTTGGGGGCGTATGTTAGTTGGTGATTTACTTACTGTCTACCTCTGTCCATCTGAGACATGGGGACCAGACCAGGGGTGAATCTGTGATTTCACATCGCAAAAAACAAAGTTTTATTTGAATTGGGTCAGGGATGAACTCCATTTCACATGGATGAGGAGCTTATTCCATAGTGTGTGCATCCTTTGAGAAGCATATCTGTCTCTCTGACATGTTCTATTTATGTTGCAGGCAAAGTTAAGCCCTTGTATCTAGTGTTTCTAGTGCTGTTTGTTTTGTGGATGTGCAAGAGATCCAGATCTGGATTTGAGGAGACAGAGTACAAAGATAATGCATGAAGGCTATCTGTATAGGGCAGGATATTCATAACATGGATTCTCCTGTTACATGCCTTAGTTCCATACCTGTCTCAGCTGCATATCTCTTCTATAGACCTCAGACATGCGGCTTTGAAGTGTTGTCATTTTCAGGCTATTTTCTCTTCTTCCCAAAATGCTATAGCTCTTAGTATCTCCTAGAACTCATGCTCTCTCCAGCCAATTTCCAGGCCTTCAGCCTAGTCTCTATTGACTTAGAGCCTTCTTCAACTATAATTACACATAGGTTTCTATTAAGCCAATAACCACAATGGCATTTTGAAGCCTAGCCATACATCCTAAATCTCTGACAAATTCTGTTTCCCTCAATAAGTATACAGTACAGACAGCCCAACGAATTACAGCACACTGGTTTATTCAAAGACAGCACTGCACAAAGTAAAACATAAACACTTACATCCACAAGTACGTTTTCGTCTATACAGACTTCCTCAGATGCATAGATGAATGTATCTCACAAGCAGCAGTTTTAAATACTTCTAAATAAATAAATAAATGATGCCCCTCCAATCACAGTGCAACTAATTAAAATGTCAAATTGTGACAAAATAGAATGTGACAGAATAAAATGTATCACATAAAAATCATGTGATATATAAATACACATTTAAAACATTTAAAACACAAAATTTTGTACTTAAAACAGTGGGCAAAATTCTGTGTGTAAATAAAAATGTAATAAAAACAGTCACTAAAATCTTTTTACAATGGTAGACCACCCTCTAGTGGTCATTTTGAGAAAATTCAACAGTAAAAAGCTGTACCTTAATTTAAAATTATCATGTGTATGAAAAATGTTTTGTATTCTCATGAGTGGATTACTAAAATGATATTGTTATATCCTGGCAGCATGTAATTTTAAAACTGGAGCTAAAGAAATAACTTCATTTAATCCTGGGTGCTTGTTAGCTTCCAGTAATATCTGCCAGAATACCTCCCTGTACTCAGTCATAGTTTCCCAGGGTCCTCCTCTCGGGCCCTTAGCTATTTCTTCCACCACAAAAAATGAAAAGGTGGCTCCTACACAGGTGAGTGTGTGTTTATAAAGGACACTTCTGGTATTATTAGTACGAATGTCATTCATATGTTTGTACATTCTTCTCTTTAATTTTCTCTCAGTTTTCCCTATGTAGAAGGCAGTACATTGACTCCACAAGCCAATATATACCACCCCATAAGATTCACATGAACTATGTGGTATTTAAACTGCTGCTTGTGGGATACATTCATCTATCTATCTGAGGAAGTCTGTATAGATGAAAACGTACTTGTGGATATAAGCGTTTATGTTTTACTTTGTGGAGTGCTGTCTCAGAATAAACCAGTGTGCTGTAATTCATTGTGCTGCCTGTGCTGTATTCTTACAGTTTAGGGTCTTTTCTACAGCACTTGCTTCCATTATCTCTGATTCCCTCAATTAAGTGTTAAGTAGAGGCTTGGGAGGTGAAACATTTACAAGCAGAGGCCTGGGAGACAAACCATTTACAGGCTGCCTATGTCCATTAGAGACATAGGTGCCAAACCAAGGATGAACTTCCTGTTCCCCACCCAGTTGTCCAAGTTACACTTCAATTGATTTAGGGAAGAACTTTGCTTCACATAGATGGGGATACTGTTCTAGAGAAGGGATAGTCTCTGGGACACATACCTGACTCTACAGCAGGTCCTATTTATAAACACCTATTTACAGACTTTGGAATGGGTAATTCTGGTGCTGTTTGTTTTGCAGATATGCAGGAAGTTAATCAGAGTGGGGTCTGACAATGCCTTGTACGCCAGGCATAGATCTCCCCTCAACAGTAGGAGACAGAAAACAGGGATAGGGCCTTGAGGTGATCTGAGGAGGACATGTTACTTACGCCCTGTATTTTTTAGTGAGAAACCTCTGTGGACATTCCAGTTGTTGGATATGCCTGTTCAGGCACATACCAAATGGGGCACCACACTCAATAATAGGTCCGACGAATGCTGAATACAATGAAACAATCACTTCTTTGGATCTAGATGCCATACCTTTGTTTATATGTTGCACAACATAGAATGATTTCCTCACCACTGTAGACACATGATGGTCAAAGGCTTAATCACTGTCTGTGTGTGTCCCCAAGTCCCCGACTACTGGGTCAACTCCCAGGGGTGTGCTGTCAATATGACAGCTTCCAGGGGTGGATGACTTCCTGAAGGATACTACCATGCATTTCATTTTAGTCCATGGCTCTGGCACCAGCTGTTTGTCTCTCAGCCCTTCCTGGAGAACATTCATGTCAATGGGCGATTCAATGACAGCTCCTTATTTGCAATCATTTACAAATTTACTCAGCCAGAGGCCAATATTGGCCCTGACTTCAGAGAAGCAAATTACAAAAAGGAGAGGTCCCAAGACCAATCTCTGAGGGACTCTGCCTGTGACTGACCTGTTTTAGGAGGTGTACTTCCCAATTCTAACTTCCTGGGTCCTGAAAGTCATATTGCATCTAGATGTAAATAACTTGATAAATATACCTCCTTGGACCATATGAACAGAGACATGATGGAACTCACAATATGTGCATCTGAGGCAGATATAAACGTAGCCTTGAGCAACATTCTACCATGATATGAACAAAGGATTATATAGACTTCAACTGGTTACAACATACATCTACATGAGAAGAGATGCTAGACAGTCCAAACTGCTTTGCTAGCAATGGTTTGCAACTACCTCTCTCCTCCAAACCTTTTGTATATGGACTAAACCCTTTTCCACCTCATAGTCAGTCTTCTAAGGTTTTCTTCATAGCAGTATACATATAACAAAGGTACTGCTCTCCAATATAAGGAGCCGAAACAAAACCTCCACTTCCTACAAACACTCCTTACACTGGAAAACATCAATATACGCATCATCAGAGAGACCTGGTTCAAGACCATTGAAAGCACTCCATCAGTGCAAGGTTTCAATGTCCAACACACATTCAGGCCCACTGCATTGGATAACAGCACTAAAGTCAGCAGTGTCTGCAAAGTCTTTAAAAAAACATTCCAACTCCAGATTTGTTAAACATAATGACCTGGAACTCTTCCACATTAAACCTACTATTAACAAAACCCCTTATCATATCATAGCTAACTACAGGAACCTGTCCATGTCTCCCCTCAGCCCATACCTCCTAGCTAGTATGGAGATATGCATTCAGCCAAAGACCATTCTCCTAGTGGACTTCAATTACCCCTGCATTAACTGGGAAACTTACACATCCTCAAACATGTTTGCCTAGAAAGTTCTTGACTTCATTAACACAAAATATGTGGATCAGTTAGTCCACACCCCAACAAGGGATAATAAAATCCAGAAAATGGTACTTACCAATATGGAACAGCAATGCTCCCCACCAAATGTCACTTCATTCATGGTCAAATAAGACTACAGATCAGTCACATTCACCATAAGACTGAAGCCAGAAGCATTTTGTAATACCTTAGTATTCAGAGATCATACTAAGGCTAACTTACTAAAACTAAGTAATAACTTGATTAAATTCAAAATCTTCCAATCCAGTGACTCCACTGCTTTTGTGGAATTTTTTACTGCCAAATTCAATTGACATGTAAAAAGATGCTGATGCATCAGTCCCCATTCAAAGTAAATGCAATGCCAAATTTAAGAACAAACCCTCTGTGGTGGAATCCAAATATAAACAGTTTCTACAATAAAAGAAAAAACTCATTGCATGCACAAATAAATCAAGACAGTCAAAACAGCCTTGCTACACTTAACAGAGAACTCCAGACCCTGCTCAAATAGGCCAATGCCAGACAGAGGTAAAGACAGCCACCCACGCACACCCAGATGAAGGATAATCCCAAAACCTTCTTTAAATTATGTTAGAAACTTCAGAAATAATGCATAGTGCTGCACAGTGCTAAAAGTATGATATATACTCAAATGCACAGGAAGTAGCCAATCTCTATCAGAAAAATGTAAAAATTGTACCCCCCCCCCCATATTCCCAGATCACATTCCCACATTAATACCTCCCCTCTCAAATCTCCCAAGAACAACTCCTCAAGGCACTATTCTAGAGCAAGAACATTACTTCTGTGGGGCTGGATAACATAATCAGGGCTGTCAACTGATAAGAAACCCCTATGGAGGCTATTAAATATCAGCCTCCAAACAAGTTATGTGCCAGATAAATGGAGAGCAGCAGCTGTTCCCATGCACAAAGGTGGGGTATCAATGGGCCCAGGTAATTATGACTCCTAAATCTGACCATCCTCATCTGCAAGGCTATAGAAAGCATCATTACGGAATTATTAAATAAGGGCATACAAAACTACAAACACTCAACTAAATCCAGTTTGGATTAGTTAAGAGCACAACCTGCCTACTTAACCTGATATAAATCTTCAAGAAGGTTGCTGAAGAAATGCAGGAGGGAAAATTAGTACATGACATATATTTAGACATCACAAAGGCATTTGATGCCATCTCATATTTATGCATTATAGGGAAACTCTTCCAGTTAAGTGTAAGCCCCTGTGTAACTAGTTGGTTAGCAAACTGACACAGACAGAACTCATAAAATTAGGGTGGGCAGCTCTACTCCTCCAAAAGACTTCATACTATCAGGGCTCAGTCCCTCGACCACTGTCTTTAGCATCCATCTCTCAAAGGTCAAAGCAAACGCCAAGGACCTATGGCTGACCAAGTCTGCAGATTACCGTGAACTTGATGCAATCATAAGTTCCCCAAATAACAGAGATCATCCAGTAGGGCATTTCCCAAACAAACAGCTGGTGTCAGAACCATGGACCAAAACCAAGGCGTGTATAATCATATCCTTTGGCAAGTAGACTTCCCTTGTAACCATCACTGACAACACAACCCCGGAAGCTGATCCCATAGTCCAGGATCTGGAAACCTATGTAGACAATGAACTGTCCTTTGATCACAATGTATCCACTACTATACAGAAGTCTTTTCATCGCACAGTTTTATCTAAAGGTGTGGTATTCCATGTCCAGGATGTAATCATTACACTGTACTCAGACATCATTAGGCCAATCACTGAATATAATATCCCTTTCGATACATAACTGTCCAAACATTTGTCACAAATGGAAAAAAACCTTCTCACCAAAATGTTAAAGAACCAGAATCATAAATATTATGCAGACCATGTCATAGCTTTGTCCCTCTTCACAGTATCTCTGCTACAAACAGACATCTGCCTAATGTAAGGAGCCTTAACAGACCCTATCCTGGTTGAGCATATTACATATTCACAAGTGCAATGGTAGAGTAACCACCCGATCAAGGGATCTCAACCTCTTCTGCACCACAAAACACTACATGGAGGGATACCTATGCATCATAGAAAATACTTCTTCTAATGGATCCATCTTCCACTCCACATACAACAAAATATTTCTCTTATTCTACTCAAATGTAATGTGGATAACTGGATGGGAAATGCAAATTCAACTCCAGTTTAACACCCACGTCCCTCGAGGAAAGGGGCAACAAATAAATGTCCCAACATATTCTCATTCTACTCACCTCTGAGTTATTCATACACACAATACAAGGGCTACAGTCACCATGGAAATGTAAGGCTAGGCTTCTTAAGATCCATACAGATCAGCAGCCTAGTAAGTATGCATGAACTAAGCTCACCACTTTGACTAGTCACTTCGCTGGATGACACCCCTCATCTGACAGCAGACACAAGCATTAATTCTTTTGATGATGTGCTATTCAGAAACTGTAGGTCTTGTCTGGAATTAGCTTCCCCTATGTAGGTGTTTCAGTCTACATACCTTTTAGGAAAACACTAGATGATATGTTAATGAATAATAGAAAAAGCAGAGTTGTTTAATTTATACAAACTCCTTTCAATCATTTCCATTACATGTTGCACTTAACCTAACACCCTTTGATATACCTTGATGTTTTTTTACCACATTTTTCCTTGCATTTGTCATTTTATTTCCTTGCGACCTCATCTGTCAGAAGTCCTGTTTTTAAAACTCCATGCCAAATCATAACACACATACCCCCGGATTCATGAATCCTCCATGTAAGACTTAATAAGTGTTATTCGGAGGCTGCAGTTGAACGGTATGATGTCAGCATGCCATGAATATGCATGAGGGCACGCTGACCCAACCGTAAGTCCTACACGGACCGTGTAAGAAAGCAGGGGGCGTGTCCGACTGCCGAGCAGTCCAAATGTCCACGCCCCTGCAAGTATTTAAAAATAAAGTAAATAAACAAGAGCGAGTCCACTCAAATGTCCCTGCACCCAACACCTCACTGCCTGATAATGTAAACCCCCATCACACATCTAAAACGCATAACCATAATTAATTTTTTTAAATACCCAAAATAGCTGCCCGTATTTGCGCGTGTGTGCATGTGTGTGCCCATTGCTTAGCTACAGTCAGCAATTCCCACATGGAAGAGCATAAGAAAGAATGTTTATGCAAATCACAAGAAATAGCAATAGTGTAATGGTAGAGTGTTCGCACAAAGAAGAGGCATTCACGGTTCGAGTCCCACCACTCCCTGTCGTATTTATTTTTTAAATCAGTACATGGAATAATACCCAACATATATGTTTAAACATAACTAAAAAGCAGTGAAATGGCCAATGTATCAGTGAATAAAATAAAATATTTTAAAGGATCCCAATATAAAATTGCCTGCAGTTAAGCAGCGCTTCACCCAGTGCAATGTAGTTGCCCCTAGCTAACTCGCGCTTTACCCAGTGCAATGTAGTTTCCCATAGCTAAATCGCACTATACCCAGCGCAAAATAGTTGCCAAAGCTAAATAGCGCTTTACCCAGCGCAATCGGTTTGCGCGGAGGTGCGCGCCACGCCAAACAGTGCCCTGTCGGGCAATGTGCAGCAACGTAGAGCAAAGTTGCTTACACACAGCCATGCCCCCTAACTTGTCTGGACAGTAGTAAAATAAAATATAATGATAAGGTTTGAACCCAGGACACTGTGCACCATAATCAAAGTACTGAACCACTAAGCCACGACAGCTTAGGAAAAACATCCACTGTTAACATATATATAGTAATAAATGTTTTATTAACCATTGCTAAGCAGGTCTGCAGTCAGCAGAGAATAGTCAAAAACGGCCAATCACAGAAAAGTGCGGGAAATGCGGCATATTTAAGCTGCATAGGCAGGAATACTCACCATAACTGATTGTAGCTCCCATCTGCAGTTAGAATATCTGGTGTTGGAGAGGGAACATGCTTTAGAGCGCAACGCTGGGGCATCGAGGAGTCCATCGGCATGAGACTCGACTCCTGCAGGGCCAGTTCCAAGGAACGGAGTATAAGGCAGAGGCTTGGAACCGGTAGGCTCATGAACTCACCAGTGCCACAGGTGTCCCTCGGACTGGTGAGCAGGTCCGTCACCACCATGCAGACCTGAAGAGATGGAAGCAGGACCTTCTGAACCAGTGGATCCAGGAGGCCCATCATATGCATGATGCCCCACTACTAAGTAGATAGCCATGGAATGCAGTATGTAAGACAAGCTAATATACTCTAAATAATGCATAGGTATGTCTAAATATGCCTTTATTTACTCCACAGCTGCAGGTGTTCATGCTATGAATCAGCAAGCCTATGCAGATAGGCTGCTAAGGCTGCGCCACCAGGCAGGTTAGTAAATATTCTACATATTTTGTTATATAATATATGTGAGAGAGCATGAAAAAAGTGTTGTATCCCAATAATACAGCTAGCAAATGCCCTGAATAAATCCTCTGCATGTACTGTTATATAACAAACGTCACTCAGCCAGAAATAGAGTGTACTAACCCAGCAATCAAGGTAAAATAAGTGTGGAATACTATCTCTGCTTGTACTGTCATATAATATAAGTAAACAAGCCTGAAAAAGGGTGTTGTAACCTATCAATAAAGGTATAATCTGTCCTGAATAGGTCTCCCGTATGCACTATAATATTAAGTAAAGGAGAGAGCCTGTAGAAAAGAGTGTTCAGTGTAATTAATAATGGTATAATACTTGGAGTGTGTCGATGTCACCTACTTTGAAATGTTGTCGTACCCTTGCATTCAATAAACAGTACTGTTGTATTAGTTGCTGTCAACCCACATTCGGGCAGTCCCATATTAAGTGGATGAATTAAGTGCCAGTAGCTGGGAAGCATATAACATTAATTCCCTGAATAAATTCTCTGCATGTACTGTTATACAACAAATGTCAGAGAGCCATGAATAGAGTGTAGTAACCCATTAATAAAGGTAAAAAAAGTCTGGAATACTATCTCTGCATGTACTGTCAGATAAAATAAGTGAGTGAGCCTGAAAAAGAGTGTTGTAACCTATCAATAAAGGTATAATATGTCCTGAATATGTCTTCTGTATGCACTATAATATCAAATTAAGGGGAGAGCCTGTAGAAAAGAGTGTTTAATGTGAATAATAAAGGTCTAATACCTGTAGTGTGTCGGTGTCAGTTACTTAGAAATAATACATGTAGGGGATATACACCTGCAGTCAATAGTAATGTATTGTAGAGTAAAATTGCTAATAATATGTTAATGGATGTTTCTTTCCCCCCCCTGCTCCATGTGCATAAACAATGCAATTCAACACTTCAATGGGTATGTGTAATCTCATAACCTTTGTTGGGACATATGTCCTATTGTTCAATAAAAATCTGTTTTACTTTGATGCATGTGCCCTGTTCAAACACCACATTCTTGGTGGCCTGTTGCCACCAATCATCCCTGCATGCTGTTGTAATGTCCACTGTTGTTCAATATATGCATGTGTTATGCTTGCTGTTCAACTGTTGTAACCCTGGTGCGTTGGGTTGATGGGAATATTACTGCATGCTGTTACAACTCATTTTGAATGCTGCTGTCAATGTTGTAATTAAACACACCTAATCACAGAATGTATGGGAAGGCCGGTCCCAGCGGACCCACCTGTCCCTCCTCAGCTGGCGATTGCACCTGGCAGCAGCATGTCTGGTGCCCAGCCCGAGCTACCCTCCTCCATTGGTCCTGTGCCACTTTTGGGTGGAAGCGCTGCAGGGGATGGGGCTCACCCCCCCCTGCAAGCGTGGGCGGAGAAGGGCCACCTGTCACCCTCTGAAGGGTCCGGGTTGTGGTGCATAGGGAGATCCAGCATTTAGTCGCTGATCCCCTACACCAGCTCGAGGCGAGAGTGGTGCAACTCACGGGTGAGCCTGCCCATCCTACGCAGCCCCCAGCACAGTGACCCTCGGGTCTGTGAAGGTTCAGTGGTGACTGCCCATGGGTGGGGATCTCAGTCCCACTGTTACCATCTGTGGGCTCATGGGCTTGCGGTTTCAAAACATCCATCCCCATCAATTTTCACCCACCCCATGTGTCATACTCCACCCCTGTATGTGTCTTGTTTGTCTTGTCTGTTTACCTCCACAACCTACCTCCCCAAAAATACCTACTTCCCCTACCTCACTTTCCACTCTCACCTGAAAAAAAAAAAAAAAAAAGGGCAATCTGTACCCACAAAAAAATTACGCCCCATACATAGCTGCCCATCTAGCACACATGTCTGCTGGACATGTAGACTGATAATTACAATTGGCAGTACAACATACTGTGTTGTCACCACCCCACTCCCAGGGGTGGAATTATCCAAAATTAAGTTAAAATGCATTGCCACAGTACAAAGATAAAATGATCGATTTTAACAATTGGCTAAAATTTTGGTGTCATTCAAAGGGGATCCAGTGTCTATCAGCCTGGGATGACATGCTTGATAAGCCACGTTGCTTTGTTAGGGACGGCTTGTACCTGTCACCACTGGGCTTTCGGATACTGGCAAAGGCTCTGGCCACCCCCATAGTGCCTTTTTTAGGCAAGGCTCAAAAGTCAAACCCACCTCCATAGACAGCACAAGGTACAAGAAACTAAGGGTAATGCTGCTAAACGCCAGAAGTCTTAACCTCAGGATGCACTTTTCAAGCTCTTCTCAGTATGGAGAACATCGATATCTGTGCAGTGACAGAAACCTGGTTCAAGGCTCCAGAGAGCACCCCAGCACTACCAGGTTATACCTCATATCATGCTTTTCGGCTGCAAAACCCAGACCGAACCACAAAAGGAGGGGGAGTTTCCATATTTATCAAGGATATCCACACCTCCAGGTTAGTGGCATTGATTGCATGAAGTATCAGAGACCATCCATGTGCAACTAACAGTGGGCAAAACTGCTTTTCAGTTTATAGCATCCTACAGACCACCCTCTCAAAGTCAGGAATCCCACTCGGCTTTCCTGAAAACATTGGAGAACATGAGGATCTCTCCGAACACCATTATATTGGGTGACTTAAACTACACTACTCAAGCCCCAGCACCTTAGCCCAAAGGTTCCTGGAAATTATAAACTCAAATGCTATGGAACAACTAGTCACCACTCCCACAAGAGGGGATAACATACTAGACCTGATCATTACCAACATGGGGACTCTATGCTCCATACCAGAAGTATATCCTTCATTGGTAAGATCAGACCATAAATTAATTTCACTGGATATCCACATCCCGTCCCCACCCCCAGCCCAGAAAACCACAGTGAAAAACTTCTCACTTCTCAAAACCGAAGTGAAATCTTTCAAGGCCCCAGGGCCAGTGAAAACTACGGCCCAAACTGCAGAATCCTATATAAACGCATTCTACGGACATCTCCAGGAATGCATGGATCAAGCTATCCCAAACAAAACCAAGACCCAATAATCCAAAGGCAGGCGTCCAGTCTGCTGGACCCCAGCCATAAATAGACTGTACAACAGAAGGAGGAAGATACTACATGATAGAGCAAAATCCCTAATAGGGAAGGCATCTCTGATCAGTACTCGCAAAAAATTACGATCCCTCATAAAATCCTCCAAGGCCAGCTTTGAAAGAAAAATTGCACAGGACACTAAAGACAATCATAAGGCTTTTTTCAGTTATGTTAGGAACCTGGGATGCAACTCCCAGACTTCTTCTGAGTTGATTCTAAACGACAAAAAATACACTGAACCCACAGACATTGCCAATATCCTGGCAGACAGGTTCAATGCAAACTTCTCCACCCCCTCCCCCCCAAAACAGCAAGTGTCTATCCCGGCAGGGGGCTGCCTCCCAAACATCTCTGATGCTTAGGTAAAGGCTGCCCTCTCCAAAGCAAAAAACACTGCTTCCATGGGACCAGATGGCGTCCCGGGTTGCGTCCTACATGAACTCCAAGAAGAACTAATCCCTCAAATAAAACAGCTGTACAATCTCAGCCTCACTACAGGATATGTGCCCACAGAATGGCGTACAGCAACAGTGGTCCCACTCCACAAAGGTGGAGCCTCCACGGACCCTGGAAACTATCGCCCCATAAGCCCGACTAACTTAGTCTGCAAGGCTATGGAGAGGATCATCATGGAGCTCATAAAGAAAGACATTGGGGACCTGCAGACACTAGATCCTACCCAATTCGGCTTCGTCAAGGGCAGATCCTGCCTTTTGAACCTGGTTGACTTCTTTGAAACAGTCACCAAAGCCATAGATGAAGGGAAGATAGTCCACACAGCCTATCTAGACCTAGCAAAGGCATTTGACACACTACCCCACGCGGGCATCATAGATAAGCTATCCAGCTTAAATATAAACCCCTATGTCACAAGATGGGTCGCAAACTTGCTCAACGACAGAACCCACAGAGTGAGAGTTGCTGGAGCCATGTCAGACTCAAAACCAGTCACAAGTGGTGTCCCACAAGGTTCTGTCCTGGGACCGCTCTTGTTCGGTATATACTTTTCCGAGATATGGGCCAACGTGGGAGGACTATGGCTCACCAAGTTCGCAGATGACTGCAAACTGGGCGCCATAATCGACTCTCCAGCTGACACAAACATCCTTCAAAAAGGTCTCACAAAGATGGATAACTGGTGCCAGAGCCATGGTCTAAAGCTAAATGCCAATAAGTGTATAGTCATACCCTTTGGCAAAAACAATGTGCCCACAAACTACCACATAGGCGGTAAACCATTAAGTACAGAGAAAGTAATTAGGTATCTGGGGACCCAAGTTGATAGCAATCTCTCCTTTGACAACCACATTGCCAAAGTGGTTAGAAAGACCTTCTACATGGCCCACCTCATCATGAAAGGATTCACATCTAGATCAAGAGAGGTAATCGTGCCCCATTATTCATCCCTCATCAGGCCCATCATAGAATACAATGCCCCTTTTGGGATGTACCTTACCCGACACCTGCAGCAATTAGAAAGACCCCAAAAGTACCTCACCAAGAGGATCAAGGGACTCAAACTGATGCCATATGCTGCTCGGTTAAAAAAACTCCAGCTCTACTCAGCTGCATACCGCCTACTTCGAGGCGATCTATGCCTGACATATAAAGCTATGTCCAATCCAGAATTAATGGACATGCTCCACCTCAGTACATCTAAATCCCTTAGAGCCACACGCTCGAAGGACTTGAACCTCAGCACAGAAATAAATAGGACTTGCTGGAGGGACAGATTCATAACCCAGAGGCTCCCTTTGCTCTGGAATAGAATTCCAATTCATGTTAGGCAGAGCACCTCATTGAATCTCTTCAAGAAGAATCTTGATGAGTGGATGGGGGATCGTAGGTTTGTTCTGGGGATTACTTCCATGTCACTATTAGACAGAGGCACAGTAAACTAAACCGTAAAAAGGGCACAGTATACTCAAATCAAGGGGTGGCGTAAGCCAAACAAAATCGGGCTAGGCTTATAATTGCCCCAGGGCAGATAGCCTAGTATGAACCTATGAACTTATGAACCTATATGCACAGCTGTTGCTGTTAAAGAAATGGGCAGCTATGGACCTTCCCTACACCTGTCCTGCACATCCCGAGCTTGTTTTCCTACTGTCTTTCCCTCTTTGTGCCCCCTTTTTCACCACTTTCCTATCTCCCCATTTTATTTTCTTTCAAAGAAATTAGAGCGGGGGTTAGCGGGAGTAAGCACTTTTAAGCAGTAGTAAGCAGGTTTAAGCAAGTGTGCTCATGTGTGCACTAAGCTTAGCATTGCTAAGCATCGCGCAAACCCACGCAAACCTGCTTACAACTGCTTAAAAGTGCATTAGTCACTCTATGTCAGGGCCCTTGTTCTGCTCAGCAGCAAAATAAAACAACTCTGTCACTCTCGAACCCCAGACATTGGACACACTAGACTGCATGAATTACCACTAAGCCATAGCAGATATTCAAATAACTTGGTTCTGAAATAAATATATCATGCATTACAATGAGGGAATGGAAAAGGAAATTAGGAATGGTATAACACAAACCTTTTTCTGTGTGTCTTTACCAGCAGTGGTTGTGGAATTGCATGACATGACTGTGAAAGGGGAACCAGCCATCCTTGCAGGGAATAATGTTACAGTAGTACCTTACAAACACCACACAGTATCAGACCAGGATAAACACTGGCTACAGGAATACAGTGCAATAACCACATTTGTATGGCAGTTAATTGTGTAAGTGAGAAAAATGTACATACTCCCATGTATCCTGTGTTAGCATTTGGAGCTGTGCGTACATGTCTATACTGAGATGTGTGTACTGGAAGCAGCAACATGCAGGTATGAGTACAACATGCACATAACTGGCTACAACCCTAGCATCAGATAAGAGACATATACCAACCTTCAGACTGACACAACGGTGTCCAGAGCAAACAAGAATGGGCCCCACCTTTGAAATCTGAAAGGGCTACACCTACCTAACCTAGCATTTTATAGCAGTGGGCTGCAATCACAGTGAGTAATACAGCAGGCTGCATGCAATTACTGAATGGTGGGCAGCAATTGGTGCAGAGGCTGTCACATGCACAAGTGCAGATACCTAGAAAAGCAGGCTGTACCTGCAGTCCACACATGCAATTATATCATTGCAGGTGTTGTGAGACAGAGAGTGAGAGAGAGAGAGACAGAAACAGAGACCGAAGCTGAAATAGAGGGCAAAAACCCAAATCAAACCAGCCAAAAAAAAAAGGCCGAAGGTGAAATAGAGGGCAAATACCCAAAACAAACCAGACAAAAAAAATACAAAACCGTAACACATGGAGCAGGTAAATACAAATGTTAGGTATATAACTCAAATGTATGTGTTGGCATGTTGTAGATGTTCCTGAAGAGTACTCCACACACTGCAAATCATCCATGTGTGGCAGCAGTATGTATCTATCTGTATCTGCACATGTGCATAGGGCAAGGGACATACTGCAACTGTTAGTGAAGGGTGGACAGCTGTCAGTGAATGTTGATATGTGCATATATCCATGTAGGTTGTGGTTTGTGGCCTAGAAGACAGCATGCAGTGCGGTGGAGTGGCCTTAGGTCAACTGGTGCCCTAGGCAAAAGGGCCCCACGGTGCCCCCACCACACTTCCTGGTGCCCCCATTCTTGTGTCCACATAAATAGTGGAAAAGCACCCCTGCTAGAGCGGCACCTTAGGTGGCCGCCCAGTTGGCCTATGCCTAAGTCCAGCTATGGTAGTGTTGATATATGTCATGTGGTGGTTAAATGCTGTGGGACAGATTTGTCAGATCTGATGTGTTACAGACAGTGAGGCCTGCTAATGCTACAAGGGCTGAGGACACCCACATGCATTCTGCACAACACTGTGCAATGAAATCACATACCTGTACATCCCACAACTGTCGCATAAGTGAGATCCCCACCATGAAAGGTGGACTGTACATGTGCCTATATGTACATCCATGTGTACAGCAATGGATGTGTATATGTATGTGTATAGATAGGCATATATATAATATCTATATATATATATATATATATATATATATATATATATATAGATATAGATATACATATATATATATATATATAATATATATATATATATATATATATATATATATATATATATATATATATATATACATATACATATAGAGTGAGAGAAAGAGACACAGAGACACGGGGTCATATGTACCATAACAGGTGTGCGGTGAACAAGGCATCAACTGTAGACAAGTGTTGATACTGCAGTGCCATTCCACCTGCCCAAAACAGTGTACCCATTAACTAACACATAGGCAGAGATCTACCTAACAGTGAAGGTGTGATAAGGGAACATGGGACACAGGTGGACAGTAGTCTCCACTGTGATGAAGACAGTGACACACTACACCTGTAATCTGCCTGTGTGGTATGTGTCATGACAGGTGTGTCATCTATGGAAGTATAAGGTACAGTTCCCCTCTACTCATCACAATGCCCTGTGTGGTATGTGCTTCACATGACAACTACACCAGGTGAACAGGCCACAGACACACCTCCCAAAGGGTAATACTGTCCACAAACAGATGCCCTAAGCAGACTGACTCACAAAACCACAACTACACTGTATTGCATACTGGCCACAGAGAGGTGACCTCTGCCGGACATACAGAGGTATGTCATACCCATAGCTGGGTGACAACCACCATGGCAACATATCACAACCCCTCGGGGTTACACGCTCTAGTGCCCTAAACCTTGTCAGCTCACTAAACAGCACATGCTGGAGAGATAGGTTCCCATCCAGACATATGCCATATACTGGAATAGACCACATAGCAATAGCAAACAAGGCTCCTCCTTAGCAGTTGTTATAAATACCCCTGAAGATTGTCTGTGAGATTGTTTATACACCCCAGGAAACACCTCTGTGGTTCAGGTTGGCAGGGGCAAGTGAAATCAAAGTACATGTGTGTCAAAGGCCAGGGTAGCATATGGCTAGGCTGCCGTAGGCCCTAGAGCCAATAGCATATCACCTACCTATGACACTATGCACTCACACATGTAATTAATGCAATATCTGCTATGTGAGGTTGAATGAGTGTAACGCTGAATGTGTGCAAGGTGTGTAAAATGTGTGATAGCATAGTGTGATGTTGTATTTGACATGGTAGTGCCTAACCTAGCTGTGAGGACAGCAACTGATGTGTAATGTACTGTTAAGCAGACATAGTAGTACGGCATATGATGTGACGTAGTTCTACGTTGATGAATGTGGTGTCTCATTGTAGGTTAAAGCAATACATGTATGCTTAGTGAGTGGTACTGCAGGTGAATCCATCACCAATATGAACTGTAGTACTACCTGAAGCTGTAGGACTAAACAGCTCAGCATGGTGTGCGTTCACATTGCTTGGAAACACTGTCATGTGTGTTTCCTGTAGTTTGCGCAGAGGACAGACTGCAGGCATAAGGGTGTGTAAGAAGTGGTACACAGCACCATATGGTACGCAGGTAATGCTCATCTGTGTTGGCATACAGTGGTGCGTTGTATGTTTGCCTGATGTGTGTGTGATTATGCCTGTACAATGGCTACAATCATATGTGTGTTACAGGGTTGATGTGTGTATCCAGCACCATCTATAGTCTGTTACAGCAGTATGCCACCTATAGTAACAACTGGACACATCTGTTAGGCAGGGCTATGGCATCAATGAATAGGGTGTTTGAGTGGTACTACTGTACCTGTACTTCACATCCATTGCAATGGATGACATCTCTGTTTGTGCATTGGTGTGATATACACCCCTGTCTTGAGGTTGTGCAATGTGTCACAAACAGTGTGTCGGGTACTGTTGTATACTGGTGTGATATATAGAGTCTGCCAGGCAGTGTTAGTTAGTTGTGGCCTGAGAACCAATAAGTGTTAGTGAACGTGTGTAACCACTGACAGACAATAGGATGGTATATATGTCAGTAAAGTGATATCTTTGGGTAAAGGTGTAAAGTGTGCCACAGGACACTCTCACACAAATTGTTCATATCTTTTTCAGCCAGATGGCCCACCAACATAATCCAGCTTACACTGCAGAAGAGGAAGAGGTGATAGTCAACAGCCTTTTGCAGTAGTGCACCATGCTGTTCTCCAGAACCAGCCAGCACCAGCAGGAGTGGACTGCATTATGGCAGGAGCTTGTTAGTCAGGTAAATGACATAGGCATGCATAGCCGGACATATGAGCAGGTACGCCATCACTGCAGTGATGTAATTAGACAAGTCCGGCGGCGTGTGTCTAATATCCAAAGACAGCAGCTTGCCACAGGTGGTGGGGTGGCCATACATCCCCCCCTCACCAGAGTGAAGGAGCTATTCCTAAGCGTGGTGGCTCCTGGACAACAGCTACGGCAACCTCTGACATGTGTTGTAATGGAGGCCAGAGCCACTCAGCACATCCACCTGGAGTAAGCAGGTAATACGCCCTATCTGTAGACTACAGTTAACTGTATTGTTAGAATATGTGTACATGAGATGTGTACTGTGTGTTTAGCAGTTCCACTGCCTACTGTTGTGCAATACGGATAGTTTGTATAATATCCCTACACCTGTGACTGTTGACTGTTGTTGTACTGCAGTTTAGCATACCCACTGTAGCAATGCCACAGTTGTGGCCACGGATGAACCCTCTCATATTCTCGTAGGTCCCTCTGGTGTGATGGCAGGGCAGCCAATCCATGCTGGTGAGTGTGTTATACCTGCAATGTTGGTAATGAAATATGCATGTCATAGGTAAGGTGTAGGCCATGTACACATAACACACCTAAGCATAATGCATGCCGTGCATGTTTGCTGTGAGACATTGCACAGCTCAGTAATGTCAGTAGCTTACTCAATGACATGCAATACACAAAGCATGACACACAGTTGTGGCAACCCCGTACTGCACATTGGATAGGCATAGTTGCAACACCTGTACACAACATAAGACATTTATCACATGCAGTACACAAAGTAATGCTACATATGGCATAACCACACACCCGTTGTAAGGTCACACGTCAGTATCCCACATGTCATCCACACACACACACATGATGTACCTCAGGGGTAGAGGCCTATCATTGGGCTGTGCAACAGTCTTCAACACATAACACAGTCATGTTAGGCAATGCTCCCTACTGGGCACCTCATACACCCATGTACAAAGTGGCTGTGTAATAGTGAATGTATCCATGGCACTGCAGTCCAGATACAGCATGCTAGGTGGTGGTCTGTTACACAGTAGTAGTCGTGAGTGACCACAAGATGCATGATGATGATGATGGCACATGGTACTACACCCCATCCAGTTACAGTGACCACAGTACTACACATAGCAGTCATTGCTGTGCACCTCATTGTTCTGTGTGTGCAAACATATGCACCTATACACACCATGCATAGCATGTTGTGTGTGTGCTTACATATGCTAGTATACACATTTTGCACAACAGCCGCCATCTGTACAAAGTGTCACATATATGTCCTGGAATGCTATTTGGTGTATAGGTCACATAACACACATTGGGTTTGTGTGGTGTTAAATGTTGCAGTCATGTAGCATGCCATGTCATGGCTGGCAACAACATATCTGCAATATGTCCCACATGCACCATAACCACTGTGCAATGTCCATGTCATGCATTGGGATTCCTTCACGTCTACATGCACCACTCATCCCATGTCTGTACATTGCATGCGTTTGCTACACCTCTGCCCACTATTATGTGATATGGACACAGACACTGTCATCACACATGTCAATCTATGTGTCACACAGATGACACATGCAGCCATGGTATGTATACCATTGAGTGATGGTGCACATGACATTGCAGAGCAGATAATACTTGCACAGCAATGCAGTGTCCATGTACACATTGTGTTCCAGGGTGTAGCCAATCACTGCACAACTACACACATGCATCAAAGCCATGTGTAATGTCATTAGAAAGGGCTGTCTACACTTGCACTGCATGGTGTTGAGCAACACATGGTCTGCCTTCTGACATGTGTGGTGACTGTTTGCCTTGAGATACTGTCACCCATCATCACCCACTATTGTGTATGTGTTGGATTGCTGGTGTGTGTGTGTGTGTGTGTGTGTGTGTGTGTGTGTGTGTGTGTGTGTGTGTGTGTGTGTGTGTGTGTGTGTGTGTGTGTGTGTGCTGTGATGAGCAGTGTATTTCTGTGCATGAGTGCATGTGTGCATGTGTTCATGTGTTCATGTGTGCATGTGTTCATGTGTGCATGTGTACATGTGTGCTAACATGTACAAATTGTAAAGTGTGTTTCCTGTCTTCCTTCCACAGGTGCTGTGTTAGGCGTGGCTGAGTGTAGCAGGGAACCTAATGTCACCGCCACTAATAGTGGAGATGATGAGACATGTATTGTGGCACAGGAAGGTCTGACAGAGTCTGTCATTGGTCCACCAATCGACAGTACACAGCGGTCAACCCCATCTATGCACACACTCATACTGCCAATACATCCCCCATCACCAATGGCTGTAGCTGAGGGACAGCATACAGTTGGCATTGATCAGGAGAGTGTGGTACCTATGGCACGTGCATCCCCTCACAGCAGCCATAGCCAGATTACCAGAATGGTACCACATAGGTGGATGTCCAGGGGTTCTCTGGGGAGCACCACTGGTCATACTGCCCCTGGCAGACATGCCCCCGGAGGTATTACAACCTCAAGTATGTTCCGGGCTGTAATGCAGGCACAGGCACGTATGGAACGGTACACCTGACAGGGAGTAAGGGCACAGAGGGCCCATTACACTGCTATCAATGACAGCATCCGTGACCTTGCCGGTGCCATCTGGAATTACACCAAGGTCATTGATAGCCGTTGGAGGGAGACGTTAGATGTCCTCCACAATGTGTTAGCCATGAGCGAGGACCGTGCGGAAGGATGAGAGGCCAACGTGGACACATGCCAGCAACAGCATCAGCTGCCATTCATCGCGGACGGACCACAGATCACAGCCGCTCCCATAGTGGCAGTACCTGGGGCTGGCCTGTCCATTGACCATCCTACTAGACCACATGCATGTGGCGCTGGCCAGTCCCAGCAGGGACATGGGTCCAGTCATCATACCTCTGCCTCTGATGATAGCACCCAGTCAGGGTTGGTACCCGATACTGCCCATAGCACCCCTGCTAGGCACAGGTACGGTGTCCATGGCCGGAGACAGTGATCTGTACGGCCTAGCAGGTTCAGTCTGTGGCTGTCCCACAACCGCCCATATATGGCAGCCACATGGTGGAGTTGTGTGCATGCAGACACACACATTTACCATACAACTAGGGCTCACACATACACGCACACATTACATCAACATTGGGCCATGCAGTACTGTTGTCCCTCACACACACACACACACACACACACACACACACACACACACACACACACACACACACACACACACACACACACACACACACAGACATGCCGATTGGATGGGTCAATGTCGGGCTCTGGCAAACCTACAACACACCCTGTGCATATGATGACACCTGTGCCACCTCCTGTCATCTGTCACATTGATGCAGGAATAGGCTAACATGGTTCTGATGCACAGGGTGACATAATAGCAGTGTAGCAATAGTAGCAAGTTGCCAACAGGAAGGTGTACTGATATCCTTGTAGGGATACCTGAGCAGGCATTATGTATCACAGCTCTAATAGTCATTGTAACATTGTTTACACCAGTGTTAGGTCTGAGTATGTATTGTCCACCCATGTGCCACTTGGATGAAGTGTACAGTGTTGACAGCATGTGTTAGTGAGTGGACAGTACATGTGTGATGTGTGCATTACAAATTAGCAGGTGTACATCTGTGAACATGGTGTGCACACTGTCTACATGTACGTGCATAGTGGACACGTGGGATGTGCGACATACCCTGTTCTACACATTGTTAACATCTCATGGTATCTTTCGATGGCCAGTATGCATTCTCCTACAGATATGTACTAACATGCGTACACATGTGTGTATGACATGGGTTGGCACTATGCTGTGGGTGATACCGTTGATATCTGTCAATGATCTGCAGTCTGGCAGTATACACCACCTCAACAGCATGACTATAACCAATCATTGGATGATGTCCTAACAGTTGTAGGGAACTCAGTAACAGTTGGATCCTTCCAGTACTATACTATGACAGTAACCAGTGGTATTGACCGCCACACGTTCCTGGGACCACACCTGTGTGGCATAAAGCCCTCTTTGGTACATGCAAACATACTAGGGATATGTCCATCCACATCTGGTAATGCATGCATTGGCCTACACTGCATTCCCCGGATGGGACGCATATCCTACACAAGGGTATCATACAGACAGATACCTGTTATCCAATACAAGCTGTATAGCAGTACACTGTCTATGGCATGGTCATCCACATTTACTATACATACTATCCCGACAGTACCACATAGGTGGTAGCCCTGAACACGTATGTTGGGTACCAATGTGTACAGACAGACATGTGTTATATAATCTGTCACTTGGTATCCACATATCCATAGGTATTGTGGGGTCCCCCGGTGTTTCACATAACACATTAGGGGCCTGCATGCATATCCACAGGGCTGATGCACACCTATCATGACAGTCCATTATTGCCAGTCGTTGTTGTGTATGAACATGTCTGACATATACCCCAGCAATTACCCTCACTCACAGTACTCTACAGTACGTGTCATGGATGTGTGTGGCAGGGGTGTCCTTGGCCATGGGTCACTACATTGGCCGGTCTTGACGCAGACATACATATGTGGCATATGATCTGAGAAGCAGCGGCACAATCTGTCGAAGGTTACAAATGTATTCATGTAGTATGCAGACTTCACACCTATGTACTGATTGAGGTCACATGTACACAAATCTATTTGACATGCAGATACCCGATGTGTGTAATGCACATACTGTTTGAAACATATGTCATACCGCAATAAAAGCAAAACCCGCACTGCATTGACCACCTGTGGCACACACACACACTCAGCATTTGCAGGACACAAACCCCTACCTGACTATGTTATGACACTAGTGAGATACGCATTAACACGACGCGCTATTTGCTTTACTGGGTGCATTTATTTCAAAGCTCTATTTGTAGGATGCTGACATCATCACACTTGGCAAAGAGGTATTCACCCTCCTAATGTGTTTCCACAGTCTCCAAAAAGGCCACTCCTCTCAAAGGCAGTCTCACGCACACACATTCACAGGATTCAAACCCCTATTTAACTATGTTATGCTACTGGAGAGATACGTATTAACACGGGACGCTATATGCATTACTGTGTGGTTTCTGTTCTCCTTGAATATTTCTAGGATGCTGACATCATCAGACTTTCCAAAGAGGGATGTACCTCTTTTAAAATGTGTTTCCACTGTCTCCAAAAAGGCCACTCCTCTCAAAGCCAATCTCACACACACACATACATACAGACACACACACACTCAGCAATTGCAGGATTCAAACCCCTACCTAACTATGTTATGATACTAGTGAGATACACATTAACACGACACGCTACATGTTTTACTGTGTGGTATCTATTCACATGCTATGTTTGTAGGTTGCTGACATCAGACTGGACATGGTTATGTGTGTGCAGGTAGTGTTATGCAATCCCACAAATGAACCTTGTGGGTCAGCAGGTGTGAACATCTTGAAAAGGAATACACAGTTCATACCTGGTGTGATCTGTCTGTGGACATATTACCATTCCTTCATATGACAATACAGATTCATGCACGGATTGTAGGTTTTGTGAATACCACATGTGTCTGTGATGTTGGTAAAGGGCTATTCAAGGTCTATGTGGGACCTATGTTGCTCCTGTCAGTGATGTTTGTCCTGGGTGGCTGCCTTGCAAGATATCTAGCAGGTTTGGGGAACATGATGTGCTCATTAACATACCACAGATGATTGTGTTGTGTGTTTGTCGGTTTACAATATCTCTGTTCCTGACTGCAATCATGATGGACTCCATGGACTAGCATTTTGGACTTCGTAGGCTTATAGGAATATAGTTCCCATGGTGTGTTGTGCACCTACACTTGTGGGGTGTGCCACATGTTGCTGTAACACATTCAACGGTGTAAGATCCTGTAGAGAGTGTGAGGCTCAACAGACTGTTTGGGTGCAGTGTCTGTTTGTCCTGTCATTCACTTATGACACATATGGGGAAACATTGTTATCCATGTGATGGGATTCATTTGGCATTGTGGGGACCAGTTTACACATTCTACATGTGATATTTCCTGGTATGATGTTAGGGCCTTTTGTCACTGGGTGGTGGGTATGTATGTATGGGTCTGTCTGACAGGATGTTGACATTGTCAGTCAGGTACAGTTGACCCTGACTCAGGACATATATGACTGTACATCGATATTTCTCACCTAGCTAAAGGAGGTGTAATGTTTCTGTCTGTACTCCTTTGCAGATTATCTTTCCACAGCAACAACAAACCTGAACACTAAAACCCTGTTATACTCTTTTACACACTTGACACACTACTGATCCTTTGTGATCAGTCAACAGTGTATGTCATCATCATATCCTGGCATGTCCAAAGGTTGGTTTTGTGTGTACTCTCCAGTCCAGCTGGTGCATATTGGAATTCTGACGCATTGTTGCAACTGCCTTATGTACATAGGTAACACTGTCCTCCTACCAACAAACTCAGATATCTGTGAGAGGTGCAACTGTATAGACGGACAGGAGGGTGAGCTCTCCCAAGCCATGACTGGCACAGTCTATCAGGTGGTGAAGGTAACCACACACACCACAAATACAGTCACACATGCACCTATGACAACAGCAAACCGTATGCATTGACACACAATTACATACTTGGAGCATCTAAATGTACTCTGCCTAAGCAGCTGAGACATCCAAAGCAGACACACAAACAACTGCTAACACACAACCATACACACATATCATCACATAGTTCACAAAGTCATTGTGCCACACAGTCGCTGCCCTTAGGCCTACACAACACACCTCATACAACTGTATTAAGTGAGTGTAATTGTCGGTCACACTGACATCCCACTCACCAGGCTGAACAAGGTGAAGGTCACTTTGTGCTGTGTGTCGAGTGCCAGGATACGCCACATGACACATGCACTGTTGTCAGCCCACTGCAAGTACAACTATGGCTCCATCATTGTGCATTCCAGTGTGTAGACCCTCAGACATTCCTCCCTGGACTACATGACAAGAGACATTGAGGGGCTCTCTGATCATGTAGGCCAGGACAAGTATGACCCTGACCTTGTGTAGCATCTTACCCTCACCAAGTACTATGTCACAGTATACAGATGACATGATCAGTTTTAACAGTTGCCTAACATATTGTCATTCACAGGGGATCCAGTGTCTGTCAGCCTGGGATTACATGCTCAACATGCCATGTACATTCGCTATGGACGCCATGCAGCTGTCACCCCTAGGCTTTCACAGACTGCCTTAGGCTCTTGGCACATGCATAGTGGCTGTTTGAAGCAAGGGTCAGATGACATAACCACAGCCATAGATATTACAGGGTACAGGAAACGGAGAGTGATGGTGCTCAACAACTGATGTCTAACCCTCAGAATGCATGCACTCAGGACTCACATCAGTATGAAATCTGTCGATATATGTGCAGTAACAAACACCTGGTTCAGGCTCACAAACGCACAACAGCACTAACATGTTTTACGTCATACCATGGTTTTCAGACAGACACTCTGTGGACACACAATAATAGGGGGATTCCATGTACATCATTCATACACACACCTCCAGGTTGGTAGCAGTACACAAAGTATTGGGGAACGTACTTGTGCAACTGAGAGTGGTCAAAACTGCATTACAGTTTGTAGACTGTTACAGACCACACTCCCAAACATGGGCACAACAGTTGTTATTCCTGGGAACACTGGGGAATGTGAAGGTCTCACCAAACACCATTATATTGTGTGGCTTCAAATACACAAACATTGACTGGGTATACTACTCAAGCAGTGACACCCTTAAACAACAGTTGCTAAGATTGTTACACTCAAATGCTAGGGCAGACCTGGTCACCACACCCACAGGGGGTTATACATGTGGCACCTGATCATCACACACATGGGGACTCTATGTTCCACAACAGAGGTATATCTGTAATTGTTAAGGTCGGAACATACAGTCATCTCACTAGACATACATATCCCATGCACACACACATCCTATGTGATCTCAGTGACATACTTCTCATGAGCAAACATCACACTTGTACAAACTGAGGTGGTATCCCTCAATGACCCTGGGACAGTGTTAATTACGGCTCAGACAACTACATACTTTACAAGCACATTCTATGGAAAACTACTGGAATTCATGGATCATGCTATCCCAGATAACTACAAGACTCACTCCTCCAAAGGCAGGGGACCTGTCTACTGGACCACGGCCATTACTGAGCTGTACATGGACAGGAGGAGGCTACTACATTATGGATCACAATCACAATCTGGAAGGCATCTCTGATCAGTACTATGGTATTGCTACGATCAGTTTTTGATTCATCTAAGGCCCACTTCTAATGGACACTTGCAACAGACACTGTGGACAATCGCAAGGCCTTATTTAGTCATGTCAGGGACCTGTGTGGGAACTCACAGATATGCTGTGAGTTACTGCATAATTACAAATGATACAGTGAACCCACTGACATTGCAAATATCCTGGACAACAGGTTCAGTGGGAATGTTTCCCCACCATCCCCCCTGCAGTGCACATGTCCATCACAACACGGTGTAGCCTCCCTGACATCACAGTTGAACGTGTGTGCTGCCCTCTCCATAGCAGACAACACAGCATCAGTGGGACCAGATAGTGTCCCAGACTGTGGCATACACGAGATTCATGATAAACTTCACACTCACATTATGTCACTGTTCAATATCACAGTTACTACAGGATGTGTACCCATGGAATGGCGTACAGCTACGGTGTACACGCTACACAGTGCTGGTGCCACAAGGGACCCTGGACATTTCACAATATATGCCTAACTATCATGGTCTGCTATGCTATGGAGTGTATCATCATGGAACACATACACATACACATTGTGAACCTACAGACACTGGATCCTACACAATTTGGTGTTGTTGTGGGCATATCTTGCCTCTTGCAGATGTTTTATGTCTTTAAACAGTTAACAGGTCCATAGACATACACAGGGTTGTCCACACAGCCTACCTGGAGCTCGCACACCACTTCTACACAATACCCCACTTGGCCTTTACACATTAGATCACCAGATTCAATATCTACACATGTGTCACAATCTGGATTGCTAACTGGATCATGGATAGCACACACATGGTCAGTATTGCAGGTGCCATGTCTGACTATACACCAGTTACATGTGGCATCCCACAGGGCTCAGTCCTGGGACCTCTCTTGTTCTGTATATATTTCTGATACATACTGGCTAACACAGGGGGAATATGGATGACCATGTTTGCAGATGGCTGCAAACTGTGTGCCATATTCAACTCCACAACTGGCACAGGCATCCTCAGAAAGGGTCTCACAGAGATGGCTGACTGATGCCAGAGCCATGGCCTACAGCTACCTTACTTTAGATGCATAGTCATCACCTTTGGTAGTAACATTGTGCACACGCATTACCACATAGGTGATGATACATCACGTACAGTGTGTGTGGTTTGTGATTTGTGGACATGAATACTTAGTACTCTTGCCTATGACATTCACGTTGCCAATGTTGTTGGACACACATTCTATTTAGGCAACCTTATCCCATACAGTTTTACATCCAGATCAGGTGGGGTCATTGTGACCCTGTAGTTATCTGGCACATGCTTGGATACAATGGCCCATTTTGGATGTACCTTACCCAACACCTGCAGCAACTGGAATGTACACAAATTTACATACAAAGTGGATCTAGGGACTCACACAGATGGTATGCACAGTTTGGCTATGGTGACCCCAGCTCTCCTCAGTTGCTTACTGCCTACTTGGATGCAGTCTATGCCTTTTCTTTGATGCCATGTCCACCACAGCATAGATGGACAGGCTCCACATAAGGATATCAAAGTCCCTTACAGCTACATGCTCCAGGGACAGGTACATGAGCAGTGATGTTAATAGGACATGCTGGAGAGGCATATTACCATCACAGAGGCTCCACTCACTCGAGAATGTGATCACAGTACCACATATGCACAGACCCACTCTGAACACCTACAGGTGACATCTTCACAGGTGGACGGGTGATTGTATGTTTAGCCCTGGGATATGTTATGGGTCCTTGCTAGACAGAGGCAGAATGAAATGAACATATGTGAGATATCTTGTGTGACCTACTATTGACAAGCACAGTCTACTGATCTAGCATGATTGCAGACTACAAACACACTGTGCCTAGGCTTCTACATACCCTAAAGCAGATAGCCTAGTGTCAACCACTGAACCTATGCTAATGTTCAGGATGACATTGTTCAGTGATGGTACTTATTGCAGGTTTTGTTTCTTCTTTGCTTTACCACTTCCTATGAACAACCTAGGTTTCTGCATAACATATTTGATTGTGACAGTATTTCACTATTTTATATTGTGTCTGTTGTCATGTCACTGTGCGCACATGTTGGAGTGGTGAATAGTGCAAGGTTCCTGGGTTGACACTTGCAACTGTGGGATATGTGTGGCCCACTGCTGTATTCAAACTTTACCTAATCAAACGTTACCTAAGTGTGTGAGCATGCCCAGTTCAGACTTTCAGTGTTTTGTTGCCTGACTTTTGTCTCATAGTTTCAAGTGTGTGAGCATGCCCAGTGTGACCTTGCAGTATGTTGCTGTCTAAGGTCCACTACGTTTGTTGATGTGTGTGAACATTAACAATATTAACATTTATACTATATGTGTGTGTTGAATATCAGGTTCTATTATTACTGCAGGCCTCACCTTTGTGTCTTGACTCGACAGGGATTATGCTATGCATGCAAGGTTTCCATTAGATACTTAGCATTGACTTATCAACATTTTTCATACAAGCTGACCATTGACATACTGTCATGGTTTTGTGGTTCTGTTCTCTGACTATAGTGCACTGTATCCTGGGTTCGAGGACTGTCACTGCTTCATATTTTCATACATGGCAGAACAGACTGCTTCAAGAAAAGTGAAGCAAATATGAACCTGTTAACCTGCTTTTGATGAACTATACCCACATTTGACCAGACTTGCACAACATTGCTCAGTGTTGCCCAACATTGCTGGACAGTGCACAATATTGCTGAACATTGCCTGTAGTTGTGCTACTTAGTGTGTGCAATTTTGTTCACATATACTAAATAGTGATGAGAGCTGTTTAGCAGTGCTTTATATTGCTTAACACATAGCAATCATGCCTCAGGTGGTGCTGCAGGGCTGCCTATGTCAGATGCACATTTTACACTCCCTATACATGTTTGTTAACAGGTAGTGTCAAGTTAGGCATCGCTTTTACTATATGTGTGAGTCGGAGAGAGGTATCATTTCCAGGGTTCCTACTGAGCCAGTCTGTATGCTATGCGTTGCCTCTTTGCCAAGGCCAAAGCATACTGGGCACGCCTCCTTCTGCCTACTGGGGCAGGCTCAGGTTGTTCCTCCTCCGAGTCACGCTTTGCCTGTGATGGCCTTGGCAATGGTGGGGGGCTGTTATGCCTGGCCCTATGCTGCTCCTGCTGCAGCTGTTTTTGCAGGATCATATTGTGTAGCATAGCACATACCATGACTATTTGGGTACATGTAGTTGGTGAGTACTGCAAGGCCCCACCAGATGTGTCCAGGCACTGGAACCGTGACTTGAGCAGCCCAAACACATGCTCGATTACATTTTGTGTTTGTGCGTGTGCCTCATTATGGCATTCCTGTTCAGGTGTGTGTGCATTTCTGATGGGTGTCATCAGCCATGGCTCAAGTGCATATCCAGCATCCCCCACTAGGTGACTATGAGGGATGTCCCCATTGGCAAATGTCTGGTACAGCTGTGTCAGATGCCAGATATGGGAGTCATGGTAGCTTCCAGGGCAGCCAGCACACACATTCATTATTATGCCCTGGGCGTCACACATGACCTGGCAGTTGATGGAGGGGTAACTCCTGCGGTTATAGTAGTCCCTACCCCGCTCACCAGCTGGTGCTTTGATGCAAATGTGCGTGCAGTCTATTGCACCTACTACCTCAGGTTATTCCACTATTTGCTGGAAGAGACGCATATTGCTGGCCAATACCTCACGGGAATTGGGGAAATATACATGATCACCGACATGTGCTGCCATGGCATTCAGGAACTGGTGCAGTACCCTAGATGCTGATGCCTGTGAAATCCCCATCATATCACCAGTTGGTCTCTGGAAGGTACCTATTGCTAATATTCTTAGGCCAACACATACTTTGGTTTCCACTGGGATGGGTTCCCCCTCTGTTGGTTCTGTGTGTGAGGCATGGCCTGCACAGCTCAACAATTTGCTGCATGAGGTCTCTGTCCACTCTATAGCGCTCCACTATCTCCAGCTCATGTAGCCCCTGGTAGGTTACCCTAGGCCTGTACACTCTTCTCCGTCTCCTCACTGTGGGTTGCTCAGCAGCATTTGCATTGTCACCACCCTCAGCATGTTGCATATGTCGCTTTATGACAGCAATGGCAGCCCCTAACATTTTTGTCTCAGTGAAGCTTTTTCAGTTTTCATTTCTATTAGCTTACTGTAGTGTTGCAGTGTGTCTGAGAAATACATACTGGAATGTTTTTAGCTGGGTTTTGAGTGCTGGGCTGGGCTAGTGTAATGCCTGTGTAATTGGCTTATTCTGATTGTTTGCACCTGCTAGCTCTGCTAGTACTCCCTAGTTAACTTCCTAGTATTTGTTGTGCTTCCTTTTCCCTTTGTTTCCTCAGGGGGCAGCACCACGCAAACACGCGCACACCACCTCACATGTGCGCACACATGCTTACACGGACTAAAACCTGCTTATTCCTGTTAAAATGCTCGCACACTGGTGCAAACGCGCTTACAATTGTTTACACAGCCTTACATATGCTTACCCAAGCCTACACGTGCGCACACACGCTTGCAAAACGCGTATACTGTCTTACTCGGGTTTACTGGCGTACACGCGCGTGCATGCACGCTCAGCAAGAAACTTTGGTGTTATCCACAGCATACACCTTCGATTTCTTGACTTTACCTGGCCTACCTGTTGACACACCTCTTTCACTATTATGTAAATGTAAGCTGACACATGTCACTCTGCTCCAATGAGATGCACTCCTTTCATACATACCCCCCTCGTGATGTCACCTATCTTCTACTCTGTTATTCCCCTTAGCCTACTCCAACACTCCACTGACTGTGCTCATTTGCTATGTGAACTTGCGATTCACTATCATAACTCTCATTTGCATAGGATTGTCTACTAATGCTTAGTTACATCTCTTAGACTGAGCTTCCCCCCTTAGCAACCTCTACTCGGTGGCCATGTTGTCTTCAGCCTGCCATTCCCTTGCATTGTAAATTCATTTTAGCTATGAAATCCACATTTGTGGATCTTAATTATTCATTTTCTGCTTTTTAGGGTGCAGCACGTTTGCGTGGCGCTGCGCTACGGTTAAACCCCGGAGATCGGGATTAAAAAAAAAGTTTTTTTTTTTAATTTGCATCACTTCCCATTGGCAATGGCCGTATTTTTGTCCATTGGCATGCTCCTTCCTGTGAATGCATGCTTTTTTTACTGCTGACATGGCTCCGTTTTGCTATTTGCAGAACCATACTCAGTTATCAACTGAGTACATTTCTGCAGATAACACTACTCCTACTCGGACAGGTTCAGGTTTCCTGGATCGCAAATTTACCTCATTTGCATGGCTTTCGCCTGCAATTGAGGTAATTTGCATATCCCAGCCCTGTCCGTGTAGGACTAGTTTAGAGAGCTCAGTTGCACACCCCTGCTGGCTGTTCCTGGATCGCTCGGCGGACATGTTGGCTTGCTGGAGTCTTACTCTACTCTTAGACTCCGTGCAAGCCTTCGTGAATCTGGCCCATAGTTAAAACAATCACACTACCAATTCCAATTTCATTTGGTACCACTTGCATCAATTTTTTTTTGCATACTACAATGTTGAACCTTACAAGATTCAAAGGCTTTTTTTTGCATTTTTTCACTTTTGTATATGTTTATGTTTTACAGTTTTGTGTGGTTCTCTTTGTCTGCAGACCTCCACTGAAAATGTGTGTCAGTTTTTGTTTTGTTTTTTGCAAGTTTTTTTTTTTTTTTTGCTCATCTTTGTCTGGACCTTCTATCAGTTGTCAGCCCCCTCCCTGGCCAATTGGCCCATTTGTTTTGCATCACAAGGGTGAAGCTTGACCAGGAGGGGCCATCAGTTAAGGCAGCCATCAAATATGGTTCATGATTTTTTTGTATGCTGCCCTATCCCCCGTATACATACAGCAAGGCATCAAGGACTGAACATACAATGGGCAGACAATAAAGCACATCTCTTAATATCCACATGTGGAAGTTTCCTGTCAAGCAGCTATGCCTGTCATCACCCCAAGCACAAATGGTAGTCTGACAGTCTCCAACAGGAATAAAGCACCACTGGAATGTCGCCATGAGTATATGCATTCCTCCCTTCCCCCAGGAGAGACAAGCATTGGACATTGGATGGCTGATAATGATGCAGCAAGATGCTGGAGTAGGCTTCAGCTGAAGCACCAACTCTAGCAAATATTCCAGCACAGAATATGCATGTCCAATAAGGAAACTGTAGACAGCATCTTAAGGATTTCACAATCTAAAATGTGTCTAATGTAGCTGCATTGTGATTGACAGCACTGTCCCTCACATGTCAGACTGGAATGCACAGATAAGAGGTGTGAGAAAGTGACACTACCTCGAGCAAGCTACAGTATACTGTAAGCTAAGTAGTGCATATATTATGTGAATTCCAAGTACACCTCACAGAGGGTACTCATTTATATCACTACTATCTGGCAATTAGGGTAGAGGATTAAAGCTATGAGCTGTTAACAGGTTACTTCCTGTGGTCCAGGGTTTGATTCCCTCTGCCTTTATTTAATTGCTGTGTGGTATGTGAGCAAGCACCTTAACTAGGCAGTGCTTGGGACAACTGGGAAATTGGGTTAGGCTTTTCAGTTGTCTACTAAACTAATCTGTGGCATACTGCACACCCATTAGCTTATTATTTCTAAAGAGCACAATTCACACAGCTGCAAATGGGAGGATCCAAATGGAGATATAATGAAATCAGCAAGAAAAGGAGAGCAGTACTGCTGGAATTTAATTCATCCACAATTCTTGGTGTGTACATTCATAAGTGGACCCTGTTTTTACAAATTCTCACCAAGACGACACTTACAGAGCACACATCATGGACAGAAGCACGTTAAAAAATAAAAAAATAATAACTGGATGCACAACTCCCAGGATAAAAAATGTGCCCAATCCTGGTATGTGCACTGATGCCAGGAATGACAAAAAAATGCAGTATACAATCCTCAAGACACAAAAACATTCCTACAGTGAGGTTAGGCCTGTCTCAGGGTATGGATGCCCCCCCCTGCTGTACAAGGAAGTAGCTATCAGCCCTAGGGCCTATACAAGCCTAGCCATAACAATTCCCTGGCCCTGTCTAGCAGGGTGACTGACGGGTCCCTGGGGTGAATTTCCTTTCTCCCATCCAATCATCAAGGTTGTGAGTCTCTGGGTCAGGAACCTATCCTCCAGCGGATTGGGATTTCTTTAAGTGTAGCATGTCCAACAGCTCTTATTTTGACATGGCCTTGTATGTTAAGCAGAGATCGCGCTTGAGTAGTAGGCGATATGCGACAGAGTATAGCTGGAGTTTTTTAATCAGTCCAGGCTTTAGGCCTGTGGGCCTATTCTTCTTTAGTTTTGTAGTTCTGAGGCCTTTCCAGTTGTTGCTTGAGAGCAGATGTACATACCATAATGGGCTACCAAATGATATGGGTCTAATGAGGGAGGGAGGAGTACAGGGACAATGACCTCCTTTTTCTGGATGAAAAGCCCTTCAGTGATGAGGTGTGCCACATGTAGTCCACAAAAAAAAACAAAAACTGAAAGGCCAAAAAAGAGCCATAAAAATGAAAGAGTGGACTACTGAGGGTAAGAAAGAAATGATGTAGTGTTACTATTATGCAAGAAGCCTAGAATTTCCTGACAGAAGATATTCAAAAAGATTAAGAGAGAAATTAGAGGAAACATAAATACTTACACAAGAAAAATTGTCAAAAGCTTCATATGCCAGTTTGTGTTCAGTAATACAACAGATTCATGAAAAATATTATATAGACCAAGAAACCTTAGGCCGTTTGGAAAAAGAAGTGATTGAGTTCAGAAAATATAAAGAGCAAACCCTAGAGATTTTTGAAAGATATAAGAAAACATAGATATGGAAAAGAGATATCTTATTTGGTGTAATATTTATGCAAAGGAGAAAGCCAAACTAATTAACACAAAAAGCAGCTCCAATGATATATGAAGAGAAATACAGGCAACGGCACCAGATATGGAAAATTTCACAATACAGAAAATAAGATACAAAAGGGGAATGTAAAAGAGAGGATTAGTAAAGTGGACGTTAAACAAATATAAGCTGAAGTTATGGAATACCTGCAAAGTGAAAGATTTTGAGTAGAAAGTCTAGCACAGGTTATGCACCAGCCTGATGGGACAATCAGTCCCCAAAGTAAGTAGAAACAGGTAGAGAAGGCAACATCTGAAGAAGAAATATGGACATGGGAAAGAAAAAGAGATTTAATATGGTGCAATATTTATGCAAAGGAGAAAGCAAAACTAATAAATGAAAAAGCAGCACCAAAGATACTTGAAGAGAAAATACAGGGAAAGGCATCTGGATATGGAAAATTTCACAATACAAAAATTAAGAAAATACAGGGGGAGATAAAAAAGAGGATTAATGGAGAAGTTAAAGAAATAAAAAATGAAGTTATGGATTACCTGTGAAGTGAAGGATTTAGTGTAAAAAATCCAACTCTGGTAACATTATATCATGATGGAACAATGAGTCATCAAATTAAGGAGAAACAGGTGGATTGGGAAGCATCTGATCACTTGTCACATGAAGATACGCTAGAGCCTTCAACAGGAAATCAGTACAAAAGTTCATTTGGAGTTGTGTAGGAACGGAAGGAGCAGGAAATAGTGGCACCTCTGACTCAGTCAATGTTGTGAAGTGATAGGCCAGTGAGTTCCCATATGAAAGAGCAACTGATGATGCAGGATGCAACTGAACAGAATATGTCATAGCAGGATGTTCCCAAACTTTCTGTGTAAAATGCCTGCAGGAAACAGACTAAAGAATGTGTTCTCAGTTAAGAAGAAAATGATCTAAGGGAAGAGTTGCTTGATTTAATAGAGATGGATAGACATATTAAGACTGATGAAAGAAATAGATCACACAAAGTCAATAAAACACAAAATGTTAGACGTCTGATAAAATAGATGAAGATAGTAATCAAGACTATTAACAGAAATTCATAAGATATAACAGGAGTCAATAGGCTATATTATGGTGCAGCTATATTAATAACAGATAAAGTCTTACCACAAAAAACATAAAGCAATAAGGGAAAGGAAGGGGAGAAATCAAAAGCCATGGAAGTACTGAAAAGAGAAAACTGTAAAGTAATTAAGACAAGAAGTGTCACTGTTAGAAGAGTATAGAAGAGGGAACAGATCAGCAAAAATATTTAGAAAGCTAGGTGTGATAAAAGTAACACACAGTATTAGAACAGGCCAGGATCTATTGTACGCTACTGCAAATAATAAATTAACTATATCAACACAGGCAGAAAAACTTAGAAGATATGCAGATAAAGGAATGTACAAAATAAGCAATTCATTGATGACCCAAAAAAAGTTCGAGAGAATTGGAAACAAACAAAAAAAAAAGCAAAAGCAATAGAAACATCACCAAAAAAGAAAAAATATACATATTTTGGAGAAATATCTATGACTACCCTGTGGAACATAGCAAAGTTGCTGAAGGAACTGAAGAAGTCAAAGAAACAGTAAGAACTGAAAAAATATTATATGGCTCTTACTTGCTTCTTGCTTCTTGCCTGGATGGATTCTTGCTAAAATTCAAAGTCTGATTATATTTGCATTCACAGTCTGTTGCATACAGAAACTTGCAGAATATACACTGATGAGAGAATATACTTTGCAGCACTTGTCTTTAAGAGCAGTAACCAATAACTTTTATAATAAATAAAACTGGACAAACGTTGCAGCTTAAAAGTACTGTTCCAACTTTACTTCTCATATAGTACAGATGATGTGAGAGATATAACATTTACCTTGGGACTTGTGTCCCTACCAAACCTTTCTCACAACTGGATTTATACAGCTCTTTATATACAGTTTTGAACATATTTTGGAGAATTGCTTATCCTGTAGAAACAATACTAAACTTCCTTGTTTAACAATGTCTTGTAAGAGACCAGCTTTTCTGACAGTGTGAATATCCTGTAACAGTGTCCTGATGTCCATGTAGAAAAACATATTTTGAGGAAACACATTGTCCTGTATTCTATTTGAATCTGTGTATAGAAACATGTGTTCTTATGTCAATGCTGATAAGCATATCCTGTTTTTTATGAAGAAAAACATATTTTTGAGAAAACACATTGTCAGAGATCAGCTTTTCTGACAGTGTGAACATCCTGTATTTTATTTGGATCTTTGTATAAAAACATCTGTTCTTATGTCATATCCTGATTTTCCATGCAGAAAAACATGTCATTGTTCTTTAAAAGCAGATTTTGCATTTTTGTTCTTGCATACATTCTGTTTTGAGCCTGTAAGGGAATAATGTCCATCCAGCAGATTCCTTTTCCAAGCCATGGTCATTTAGTATGACTTTACTTAAACTTTGTTTCTGCATTTAAGCAAGCATTTTCTTTCAGCATATTTACAACATAATTAATTTCAGATTTATATTCATAAAATCTAACAATTCCCTCTGTTTTTAAACATACTCAAAACATTTTATATAGAAAACACAAGAAACAAACCTTTAGTTTGATACAACAAATCAAAATGCAATTTTACATAGTTAATACAATGATATTAAAGTATTACTACCAAAACTGAATGTATTTAAAACTTTTTCTTTTGCAAACCATTCTGTGAAAATATTTTATCAGTTATGAGCTGTGTCTGCTTTAATGTTATTTTTTTTTAACATGATCAATTTATTCTTTTGCAATCACAGAATTTAATTTATGACTTAGAACTGTTTCATTAACTCTTTGCAGCTGTTGAATTAACTATGAGACAATAACTATGTGCTACTGCAAGCATTTATACACTACTGAAAACATACAATTTCAATGTCATTTTAACCATAACATTGTGGTCATGTCTTTGAACTGCCCATTAACATCTTGGTAAAATACTGAACTGGGCTTAGATAATAAATATTTGAAAGCAGTTATTTTACTGGGGTAAAACCAATGATATTACAACTTGACAAATTACTTTTGAACTTATTACGATGTATCCTGTACAGTATGTATTTACATAGACTGTTTGCTGTTCATGCATTTCAATCTAGTAGGTACCCTGGACCCATTTTTTATTAAATATGTTTTTTTTACACATATTTATTACTAGACATTAATTTCATTTGTACTGAATTCTTCTGCATTTGTACATACAATGACTATAAAGTACATTTAGTCTAATCTTACAAATTTAATAACATTAATATTGAGCAAAATCTTGGAAAATGTTTGTCTCTTTAGAAATATCTAGTGGAATTGATACCAAATGCATATGTCCTGTTATTTTAAACTACATACTCAACAATTAAAACATTCATGCTTTTTTTATACCAACATTGTTTTGTCAAAAACATATTGAAAATAGTGACCATTCTTGCTATTAGAAACATTTATGCATTTTGCATATCTTTATTCTCTCTTGTATAGCTTTAATAAAGCAATTTTAAATCATCTCTTGTTTTTTAAACCATCTCTTGTATAGCTTTACAGTTTAACAGGTTGTAAATACAATTTAATACTAAACAATACAATAATAACCATTATGATAGCTATTAACAACTTGTAAAATATCTTATCCTGTCAGGTTTAATCCAGTTTACCAGTATTTCTAATACACTAATACCTGTTTTTCCCTCCCCATAAAAGAGTATTGTCAAGAAGGAATGAGATATTTCTTTCTGTAGCTTTATTTTAGACCCTTATTATTTATTTTTATGTAGCTTTATTTCAGACCCTTGTCACAGTCTGTTGCATACAGAAACTTGCAGAATATACACTGATGAGAGAATATACTTTGCAGCACTTGTCTTTAAGAGCAGTAACCAATAACTTTTATAATAAATAAAACTGGACAAACGTTGCAGCAAGTACTGTTCAAACTTTACTTCTCTATATAGTACAGATGATGTGAGAGATATAACATTTACCTTGGGACTTAACCTCTCTAACAACTGGATTTATACAGCTCTTTATATAATTTTTGAACATATTTTGGAGAATTGCTTATCCTGTAGAAACAATACTAAACTTCCTTGTTTAACAATGTCTTGTAAGAGACCAGCTTTTCTGACAGTGTGAATATCCTGTAACAGTGTCCTGATGTCCATGTAGAAAAACATATTTTTGAGGAAACACATTGTCCTGTATTCTATTTGAATCTGTGTATAGAAACATGTGTTCTTATGTCAATGCTGACAAGCATATCCTGTTTTATGAAGAAAAACATATTTTTGAGAAAACACATTGTCAGAGATCAGCTTTTCTGACAGTGTGAACATCCTGTATTTTATTTGGATCTTTGTATAAAAAACATCTGTTCTTATGTCATATCCTGATTTTCCATGCAGAAAAACATGTCATTGTTCTTTAAAAGCAGATTTTGCATTTTTGTTCTTGCATACATCCTGCTTTGAGTCTGTAAGGGAATAATGTCCATTCAGCAGATTCCTTTTCCAAGCCATGGTCATTTAGTATGACTGCTGATCGCATTTTACTTAAACTTTGTTTCTGCATTTAAGCAAGCCTTTTCTTTCAGCATATTTACAACATAATTAATTTCAGATTTATATTCATAAAATCTAACAAGAACACTCCCACCAGAGGTGACAACATATTGGACCTGGTCATCACCAACATGGGTGACCAGTGCTCCACACCAGAGGTCAACCCCTTGCTGGTTAGATCTGACCATAAACAAATCAATTTGGATATCCATATTCTGCCCCCACCCCCGGACAAAAAAGCCACCATGAAAAACTTTTCAAAAGCAAATTACATGTTACTTAAGACAGAGGTGGAAAGTTTCAAAGCCCCCATGCCGAAGGATAACACTGTCCAAGCTGCAAAATCCTTTACTAATGCATTCTATGGGCAGCTACAAGAATGCATGGATCATGCCATCCCAAGCAAAACCAAGACTCAGTCATCCAATAAAAGGAAACCAGTCTGGTGGACTCCTGCCATAAACAAGCTATACAATAGAAGGAGGAAACTAGTACAGAAAAGAGTAAAATCCCAAGAAGGGAAGACATCCCTGATCAGTATCAGCAAGAAACTACAATCCCTCATAAAATCATCCAAGGTGAGCTTTGAAAGAAAAATTGCCAAGGACTCCAAAGATAACTACAAGGAATTCTTTAGCTATGTCAAGAATCTAAGTGGCAATTCTCAGATCTGCTCTGTGTTAGTGCAGAATGGCACAAAATACACTGAACCGACCAATATCTCCAACATCCTGGCAGACAGGTTCAGCGCAAACTTCACCCCCTCTCACCCCCAAAAAGGGCCCATAACCATACCAGAAAAATGTAGAGTCCCTGAAATCACGGACACTCAGGTTAAAACAGCCCACTCCAAAGCCAAAAACTCAGCATCAATGGGACTGGACGGTGTCCCAGGCTGCATCCTAAACGAGCTCAAAGATGAACTAACCCCTCACCTAAACAAACTGTTCAAACTCAGCCTCTCCACAGACTACATACCCATAGAGTGGCGCACAACAACGGTTATTCCAATCCACAAAGGTGGAGCCACAACAGACCCTGGGAACTATCACCCTATAAGCCTGACTAGCTTGGTTTGCAATGCTATGGAGCGCATCATCGTGGAGCTCATTAACAGAGACATTGGGAACCTCCAAACACTGGACCCTACCCAGTTTGGCTTTATTAAGGGCAGATCATGCCTTCTAAACCTGGTGGACTTCTTTGAGACAGGTGCCAAGGCTACAGATGAGGGAAAGGTGGTCCACACAGTCTACCTAGACCTTGCTAAAGCCTTCGACACCATTCCCCATTCTGGTATTATAGACAAGCTCACCAGCCTGAACATAAACCCCTACGTCACAAGATGGGCTGCCAACTGGCTCACGGACAGAACCCACATGGTGAGAGTTGCGGGAGCTAGATCCATCTCTGAACCAGTTACAAGTGGTGTTCCCCAGGGCTCAGTCCTAGGACCTCTCCTGTTCGGCATATACTTCTCAGAGGTACAGGCAAGCACAGGAGGACTACTGTTGACCAAGTTCGCAGACGACTGCAAACTATGGGCTATAATTGACTCTCCAGCTGACACACACATCCTCCAAAAGGGTCTCACTGAGATGGATACCTGGTGTCAAAATCATGGCCTCAAGCTAAATGCCAAAAAGTGCATAGTCATCCCCTTTGGAAAAAACAAAGTACCCACAAACTACCACATAGGTGGTAGTCCCCTAAATACAGAAGACGTAGTAAGGGATCTGGGGACTCAGGTAGATAGTAATCTCACCTTTGATAATCACATTGCCAAAGTGGTTAGAAAATCCTTCTACATGGCCCACCTAATCACAAAAGGGTTCGCATCCAGATCAAAAGAGGTCATTGTGCCCCTCTACTCATCACTCATCAGACCCATCTTAAGAGTACAACTCCTCATTTGGAATGTACCTTACACGACACCTGCAACAGCTGGAAAGAACACAAAAGTACCTCGCCAAGAGGATCAATGGCCTCAAACAGATGCCCTATACAGCTCGACTGAAGAAACTCCAGTTGTACTCGGTTGCATACCACCTACTCAGAGGTGATCTCTGCCTGACATACAAGGCCATGTCCAACCCAGAATTGATGGACATGCTCCACCTAAAGAAAACCTTATCCTCTCGAGCCACACGCTCTAGGGATCTAAACCTCACCACAACAATAAATAGGACGTGCTGGAGGGATAGATTCCTGTCCCAGAGACTTCCCATGCTTTGGAACAAGATCCCAATCTACATTAGGCAGAGCTCCTCGCTAACACTCTTCAAAAGAATCCTTGACGAGTGGATGGGAAACAGAAAGTTTACCTCAGGGATCACTTCAGTGGCTCTGCTGGACAGAGGCACAGGGAACTAATCTAAGGGGATGGCAAAAGCCAACACATTCTGGCTAGACTTATAGATGCCTTCGGGCAGATAGTCTAGTACCCACCTATGAACCTATGAACCTAAGTTCAAATATATAGGATATGAAATGGGCTGAAGTAATGGCCAGAGAAATTGAAACAAAATTAAGAAAATATTCTAATTGGAAAACCCCAGGCCCAGATGCAGTACCTAACTTCTGACGAGAAGTATTAACATATTTACAGGAAAATTCAGCCATGAGTAAGAGCTACTTATATGCACACCCCGAACAGACTGCAACCTGGTTAACAACAGGAAAAATGACACTTCTACTTAACAGTGAATCTGTAAACTATCCTAAAAGCTGTAGTCGATAACTTGCCTTCCAACAATGTATAGACTATATACAAGAATTGATGCCAACAGAGTTTATGGTCATTTAGAAGAAAATTCAATCAAGGTAATAGAATGAAGGGGTAACAAAAGGAAGTCATTTGGATCAAAGGATCATTTGTTGTTAAAGTCATAATGGAGAATTGTAAAAATGGGAAGAATCTAAGTATGGCATGGCTAGATTACAAAAAAGCATTTAACTGTATTCCACATTCATGTATAAAGGAATACTTACAAATGTATAAGATGCAAAATACATTGATCAATTACATTACAGTGACCATGAAACAGTGGCAAACCATTTGAAAGTAAGCTATGATGAAGGACAAATTATTTTCCAAGGGATGAAAATTCAAAGGGAGATCTTTTGGGTTGACTCTTTGTCACCACTGCTCTTTTGTCTTGCCCTTAACCCATTAAGCTCTCTACTTAACATATTGGGTCATGGTTACAATTTGGCTCCCAGAAAACAACAAAATGTAAAGACTTCTCATCTTTTTGTATGGGTCATCTGATGAGGAGTTGAAGCACAACTGGTAGTGATATAAGAATGTCATTTGGTCTTGATAAATGTACAAAATCAATCTTTAAAGCAGGAAAACTGCAGCACCAAGAAAATATCAGTCTGGGACAGTAATGTGAAATAAATGAACTTGAGCAGGAGGGAGGATATAAATATTTGGAAACTGATAAAGTATTGTCCATAGAACATGAACACACATGAACAAAACTCAGTAAGAAATATTTTAGAAAACTAAAATCAATACTGAAAACAGCTCTGACATCTAGGAACAAAATCCAAGCTATAAACCAATTTACTCTTCCTATTCTAACTTACAGTTTTGGGATGACTGACTGGTCCCAAAAGGGATCAGTTGGACAGGAAAACAAGAAAAATGCTTCATGCTTATCAAAATATTTATAAACATCAGTGTATACTAAGCTTATATATTTATCATTCTGAAGGAGGTATGGGCCTCCTCAATATTGATTATATCTATAAATCTGCAATTGTAGGACTGCATACATATCTGTTGACCTTACCTGATCCAGACATAGTGAAAGTTTTAAAACATGAAGAGAACAAATCTAACATGATTTCCCTTGCTTAGTTTAGCAGAAACATATCAGTATCAAGCGGGAATGGAAATCAAACCAGAAGCAGACAAAAATCAGACAGCAACTGAATGTGCTTAAAAAATATATATATATATATATATATATATATATATATATATATATATATATATATATATATATATATAAGGAGAAGGGTCAGATGAGAAAGCAATAAATGTGGAAAAATCATAAATATAGTTTCAAGCACAGAAAACTCATAGAACAACCTCATGTTGATCAGGATTTGAAGCAGGAATGGTTAAAGAGAGGTGAATTTTAACCAAAAGATGAAAGGTTAATATTAGTAGCCCAGTACATTGGGCTACATACATGATGGTTTACAAAGTCCATTGAACATGTGGGAGAAATAGACAAATGCAGGTTCTGTAAAACAAAACTGGAAACAGTCACACATTTTGTTGCTGGGTATGATACACTAAAGACAGAGGGCCTGTACATGAAAGACATAATAATGTGGGAAGACTGTTGCATTGAGGATTATGCAAACATTACAATACTGAAGTAGCTGAGAAGCATTGGAAACATGAACCACAAATCATTATAGAGAATGATGAAATGATATCACATAGGATTACCCATTACCAACAGTTCAAAAAATTGATGGGAGAAAACCAGATATAGTTGTCCATGAAAAGAAGACAAAAGTAGCATTGATCACTGAAATTGCCACACCCAGTGATTACAGTGTCTTATGTACAGAAAGAAATACCAGGATTTTCAGGCAGAAAGGAAGCCAACATGGAAGAAGGATACCTAGACAGTTCCAATAGTAGTAGGAGTAATGGGTCTCATAACAAGGAATTTAAAGTTGTATTTAGGTATTCTACCAATACATGTAACTCCATATGAATGGCAAAAAGAGAAAGTTCTGGGCACATTGTGTGTGCTGTGAAGAGCACTTTTGGCTAACATTAATGACTGAAACAATAATTTCACAAACTTTAATTATACTTTGACAAAGGAATAGGGTTTATTCCCATCAAGGTAATAGAAATTACTTTAAGAAATTAAACTGCAAATGGCCACACAGCTACTGCCAAAGTAGCCATGTAGCTGTTGTCACACATCGTAAAATGTGTTCCAGTTGCTCCTGGAGTGGATGTTGGAGTGCAGATACTTGGTTGGGGCTGGTGAGTCTTTATCAAGCAACAGACAGCTGTGAAGATACATAATAAACCTAGGTTAAGACACCCAGGGACACCATATTGCCTGTGTTTGCTGGACATCTGTCTCGTGTGAGATGTCTGTCTAAAGAGATTGTGTGAGTGTTAGTACAGTGTTCTTTAGGTGAGCCATATCAGCAAATATGTTATCTATCAGGCCTATAGAACTTTCCAAGCTGGAGAGTCCTAATCAAAGTACAGATGGGGAAAGCACTCCTGGTATGAATATATGTCATCCCTTCATATGGCTGACACCCTTGAAGATGCACAGAGACCGTTTAGTGACCAGAAATGGGTCCCCTAACAAGTAACTCAGGTTGCTGCACAGAACTGGACATGCTGGCCATGTTACTGGCTATTGCAAGACAGTTTGCTACAACCCTAAGAACCTTTTGTACACATAAAAAGGAGCTGTAGGTATCCGTGGTGACCTCAGTAGTACATCCCTTTCATCTTGTAGGTCCATAGCAGCTCTAGTGATGAAATGCTGAAAGAAAAGCAATCTGATCGACTGCATTTCTGCTGCATGTATTTTCATAGTACTCTAATTAGATGATCTGAAAACATTCTCCACCTAGATAAACTGCTGTCTCTACACCGGTAGCATCTATGTAATAGTTTAGTGCAGAAAGTTAAGGCTATGAGCTGCTAAGGAACTTCATCTTATAGATATGGGTTTGATTCCTTCATATTTTATTTGTCTGCTGTGTATCTCTGAGTACGTCATTTAACAAGGCAGTGCACCTGTTTTTTCCCTTAAAAAAATTGTACCCTGGGGGTTTGGTGCAGATTTCTCAGCAATTTCTATAATAGCTCCAGAGTGCTTGCCAAGCCATGTGGTGTTAGGCCAGTATTTCTGCTTCTCTCACATAAATTATCCCAATAAGTAGGTAGCATTAAAGAACCAGGGATGTATATCTGTACAAACATGGAGAACTGTATGCAGCCAGCAAACAACAAAAGCAAGCACAGCACATTACACAGTATGCAATGTACAAGGTAAAAAGCAACACAGGTACCTGCAGATATGGGTACCTGATTCCATGGCTGTAGAGGCCACAATATCCATAACAACCCTGATGTTGTTGAGGAATTCCACTCCCTTAGGAATGGGTTGTTTAACATGGATGCCTAAGATTTTTGTTGAGACAGTTATAACAGTACATACATCTATGTAGCATTTTATTGTTAGGGCCTGCTTTATGTAACAGTGCACAACAAAATAGACAACTGTCTGGAATCCATATACTTTTTACACTAATTTATTTGGTTCTGTTTTTGTGTCTAGTATTGCCATACCAAAGTTTATTGGATGGCCTAGTGGTTGTCATTGAGTGGGATACCATGTAGGTGTGGTTTTACAGCATGGTGCTGTACTTTAAATTTCAATGTGTCCTTTTCTTCATGGGTTGTACCTCAGATTGGACATAGACATATTTGCCAGTCATGTCCATACTGATTACTTTATTCACCACAATACACTATTGTGAGTTTTTAAACAGTATGCAGTCGCTTAATATTCTGTATGTAAATAATATGATATTGCATGCTGGTGTATGCAGTATTGTAGTTATTATATATGTATGTTCTCTTTCCGGTGATTCCTAAGATGTGTATGCACAACATCAGTGAAGGGTTTCAGCCAACTGATACTAGATTGGGCCAATAACTTGAATCAGCCTTACACACACACACACACACACACACACACACACACACACACACACACACACACACACACACACACACACACACACACACACACACACACACACACACACACACACACACTCACATCCCACGCCTTTATTGTTTATATTAGTAAATTTTTCTTACTTTCAGCATAGTCTCTAGACTAATCACAACTCTATCTAAAACTGCCAAACAACCCAGTTTATGTGCCTGCAGTAAAAATTAAAGTATTCCAGAGCTATTTAGATTAACCTTTTGTTAGATACTGATATTGTAATCTCATTACTCACCTTAAACTGATAGTTTTTCAGGTCTTCTCCCTGTGGGGGAGGGGCACAAGTTCCTGACTAGTCCTGTTCTAGCTGCTCTCTACTCCATTCCCTGTCTGCTACTCTCACCCCCAGCCCCACCCCCTGATTATCTTCATAAGTCAGTCCCCTTCTCTGGTGCCATCTTTAAACCATCTCTCAACTACCTAACTCACATTTATTTTCCATCCTATAACTGCTTTAGGTTCCCACCCCTCTGTTCATTGTGCATGCACAGATAGTAAGTAGAGCAGTGCTACATTTATATTAGAGTTGATATACATGACTGTCTTATTACTGTTTAACTTCTGATTTATTTGGTTATTTCTGTTAACTGCTGAGTCATTTGATGGTAACTTCTGATTTATTTGGTTATTTCTGTTAACTGCTGAGTCATTTGACGGTGCTGAGTTGTAACTGATGTTCAGAACTCCTATATGCTTTGAGAGCTAGCTCTTGTATTAACTGACAAACTGCTTGTATGTCTATCTTATTTCATGATAGTAGAGCTTAATTATATATCTGCCAGGCATCCTTTTAACTGCTTGCAAATCTTATTTGTGTTCTGATTGCATATGTAAACATTCCTGTTGTATGCTACTGCTCTTAGAAGGCTCAGCAGCTGTACTTTTTAATTGCTTTTATAGAAGGCTAAGTGAGCGTAGTTCATGTTACTGTTAGTTCATATTGTATAATCTAGCTGTAAAATTATTGTCTTAGAACAGCCATACTTTGCTTTCTGCAATATATCCTGTCTGTGTTCACTACTGGATTGTATAGCTGTTATCAGTCAGAGGCTGCATGTTAATGCTGATAATGTATGCAATATAATCAATTTTACTTTCTATCTATAACCTTTGTACTAATTCTGCTTTATTTAATTTTATTTTTCAGTTGCATGGGTTTCTTTCCTGCGTGACCCCCCCCCCCCCCCAAGCACACACACACACTAGGGATTAACTACAATACACATTTTCCACTGCATCCACTGAAGCTGACTATCTTAACTAAATAAAACTCCAGGAAGCAAGAACCTGATACCCTACAGCTTCTTGCTCCGGGAAGCAAGAACCTGACACCCTACAGCTTTTCTGTTGTGATAGGTGAATTGCAACTTAGTTTTTGTCAAGTTTTAAGGCTTAAAAAGTATATCCACAACATTACTGAGGGGTTCCAGCCAATTGACACTAGATTGGGCCAATACCTTGAATCACTCTTACGTGCACACAGTCCCAAGCCTTTACTGTTTACATTGGTAAATTTTGCTTTTACTTTCAGCATAGTCTCTAGCATGGCCGGCCTTAGGCATAGGCGAACTAGGCGACCGCCTAGGGCGCCGTACAGGCCAGCCTCAAAAGGGCGCAATTCTGCTGTGAAACGCTAACCGGGAAAGCTGAAAAGACAACAAGTACATTTATTTTCAAATGTCAGTCACCGGCCCATACAGGCTAGAAATGCGCCCTCCCCCACTTCAACTTAAGCAGGAACTTGTTTTCCTATCCACAGTCACGGTGTAGGTTGGGAGAGAGAAAGAGGGAAAAAAGTCCTTGGCGTTCGTTGTCAGGCCTGGGTTTTGTTGTTGCATCTAATTTATTGCATCAGGACAGGTCCATCTGCTTTGCTGCTATGGAAAGTACAGTACTGGTTATATAAAAAAAATGGATAAGACCAGGGTATAGCTTTTGTTTCTTGTGGTTATGTTGTCTTGTGGTCAGTTGTTGAGTTCCATCGGCTCATGTGGGTCTTGAGTGGCTTTCCTAGTTGCTGAGTAATTCAGTGGTAGTTTGGGGGGTAAAGGAAGCCAAGATGGCCATTTTGCGAGCTGTGAGTTCCATACGGGGACAGAGGTGATACTGTGCATGTGAGGTAGCGTCGACAACTTTCGGGTTAAATCAGAGCTGTTTACAGCTTGCATGCAAGGTTTGCTCATTAATAGTTATGATGGCACTTGTAGCCTGCCCGTGGACTTTTAAAATTTCAAGTTTTAGTTTATTAGTCTTATGTTGTAAACATGCTATATATTGTTAGTGTGCTTAATTTCATCATCTGTATACAGACTCATTATTTCGGTGGTTAGTTGTGTTTGCGACCAGGTTCTAAAACAGCTGAAGTGAATGTTTAGGTCTGTTTTGATCAGAATTACTATTATGTGCTGACTGGTAAATACATTGTCAGTTTGGTAAATCACCGAATGGATTCTTTCAGTGTATGCCATACACAGCTAGAGCACTTTCATTATTACAAGCCTACTGTCTGAGTCACCTTGCCCATTCCCAGATCAGCACTGATTAGGCTATCATTTCCTTACTGCTGTCCATTTTGTGTGGGTACAGTCTGCTGCTCTAACCATGCTATTATTAATTTAATATTATAGGGTTCCCTAAGTTTTGTTCCACCCTCAGTACACAGTTTAGTTAAAGCAGGACACACAAGGTGCATTACAGATGGCCAGCAAATTTTTGTATGAGCAATGAAGCACCTATACTTTGAAATACTGAGATAAGGTCATTACTTAAGATATGGCAAATGTAGCTTTTGCTTGTGTTGCCTTCTGTTATCGAGATGCATTCTGTTACTTGTGATTCCTGAATAAACTGGTACTAAATTCCCATCCTGATTCCTCCATTAGATAACCAAGACTAATTTTTAATGTAATTGCTTTTAATGTTGCTTTACCTTTTATAAGCATACCTGATTTACATAGCAGGGAGAGGAAGTGTATGTGAACAAATCGTAATCTCAGTGTTGAATGGGGACAGATTTAAGAGGTCTGTCAACACTTACTGCAGTTTCTTTGGATATTTGTGATGCATTGTTTAGAGTAAAGGCCTTTGCCTATTTGCAAATAGTAATTGATTCATGGGGGCTGGTGAATGGGGACAGATTTAAAAGGTCTGTCAACACTTACTGCAGTTTCTTTGGATTCTGCTCTAGTATCTCCTTCTCTATAACATTTTAGAAATTACAATTAATCGACTTAGGAACTGTTTGGTGAGGAACAAGTTAATGACCAGTTGGTATTGTCTTTCATAAAGGACATTCTACAAATTCAGCTTTTATAACAACCTTTCTAGATCTTAGAGCTTACAAGGATTCCACACAAGGTTTAGGCATGTTTTGCAACTTATCAAATGTGTTTGTTTCTGGAGAAGAATTAAGAGTTCATATAGGTTCATAGGTGTTTATTAGGCTATTGACCAAAAGGGCCTTTTTAAGCCTAGCCATGAATCCCAAATCTCTGACGACTTCTGATACACTTGATAAGTGTAAGCATGATCCTGGGAGATGAACCATTTTCCGGTTACCTGTTTGCATCAGAGACATAGATGCCAAACCAGGAATGAATTTCCAGTTTCCCATCCAATTATCCAAGTTGTACTTGGATTGCGTTAGGGGGGAACTCTGCTTTACATGGATGGGGAGCCTGTTCCATAGACAGGGTGGTCTCTGGGATACATACCCATCTCTCCAGCAAGCCCTATTTATATCACAGGCAAGGTTTAAGTGTTTAGAGTAGTACTGTTTGTTCTGTGGATATGCAGATCTCTTTAATGTAGAAGTATTCGGATGAATTTTACTTCTGCAGAGATTGTGCTTATTGATTGATACTCTCTCGCCTTTTCACAGTTAGGAATCACCACAGCAGATCACCTGTATCCTCACGATTGGTAGTGAAGTTTTATGGTGTCGAGTTGCCAGCCCGGTGCCCAACCTACCATGGAAGGCATGCACACTCAGACCTAGGGTCAATTTAGCATGTCCAATCCACTTACAGCATGTCTTTGGGATGTGGAAGGAAACCGGAGCACCTGGAGGAAACCCACATGACCACAGGGAGGACATGCAGACTCCGCACAGAAGGTACCCCAGCTGAGCCGAGGATCAAACTGGAGAACCTCTTGCTGTAAGGCGACAATGCTAACTGCTGCACCACTGTGGTTGTCCTTCCATACTGATTGATACTGGTGGATTGTAATGACAACTTTGAGTGGCCTTTTATGGTTAAAATGTTCTGAAATGGGCAGTTTTATCATTATTGGGTCATGCATTTTTCACTGTTTGCTGGAAAAATGTTCAAAATTACAAATTTAATACATACTAGCAAATGGTACTGTATTATACAAGGAATATAATTTATTACACTCTGGAAGGTGAATCAAATAACATGTACATGAATGCATGGCCATAAAAAATGTGTTCAAGGAACTTGTAATTTGAAAATAGCCCAAAGGTAAACTTAATTCTCCACTTTCCAGATGCATTTCATTTGAATGTAGATTTTAATTCTGTTTCAATGGCAGAAAATACTTAATTGTATACACACTGAGGTTTGAACATTGTTTATAGTAACGAGAGAGAAATAGCCAAGTAACGAAACACTGGTATGGCTGGGAAGGGGGGCTGCTTGGGAGGCCCCAATCTATTAGCAGAGAAAATCACAGTCAAATGGGACCCTAGGCAGGGTAATAGAGTATGAGAGTAGCTTACATGGCCTCTTTAAATCCCGGAAAAACACTACTTTTACTATAAAATGTGTGAAGGAGCAACAGATAAAGCAGGCTTATTAAAAAAAATCCACTTCACTTGCAGTTTATATTACAAAGTATCTTTTCTTCCTGTGCATTTAAATAATTGAAGGAAATGACTGAAGTGGCTTTCTTGGGAAGTGACATTCATGTGGCTGTAGCTTATAGAGGTGGTTCAGGAGTATGGTGTGGGTGGAGCTTAAGGGGCACTGGTGTGGGTGGGGCTTAAGGGGCGCTGGAGTACTACTTCGCCTAGGGCGCCATTTCAGCTAAGGCCGGCACTGGTCTCTAGACTCATCACAACTCTATCTAAAACTGCCAAACAACCCCGGTTATGTGCCTGCAGTGAAAATTACAGTACTCCAGAGCTACTTAGATTAACCTTTTGTTAGATACTGATATTGTAATCTCATTACTCACCTTAAACTGATAGTTTTTCAGGTCTTCTCCCTGTGGGAGAGGGACACAAGTTCCTGACTAGTCCTGTTCTAGCTGCTCTCTACTCCATTTCCTGTCTGCTACTCACACCACAGCCACACCCCGTGATTATCTTCATTAATCAGTCCCCTTCTCTGGTACCATCTTTAAACCATTTCTCAACTACCTAATTCACATTTATTTTCCATCCTATAACTGCTTTAGGTCCCCTAACCCTCTGTTCATTGTGCATGCACAGATCATAAGTAGAGCAGTGTCACATTTATATTAGAGTTGATGTACATGACAGTCTTATTACTGTTTAACGTCTGATTTATTTGGTTATTTCTGTTAACTGCTGAGTCATTTGATGGTGCTGAGTTGTAACTTATGTTCAGAACTCCTATATGCTTTGAGAGCTAGCTCTTGTATTAACTGACAAACTGCTTATATGTCTATCTTATTTCATGAAAGTAGAGCTTAATTATATATCTGCCAGGCATCATTTTTTTCACATATTTTTTATTGATTTTTATAAATACAGGTGTAACAATACTTTTAACCAATGAAAATAAACCTAACTATATACAGTGTCCATAAAATATATGCTTTTGACACTACATTCACATTTTATCTAACAATTTTTTAAGTTTTAACCAAGCCAGTCATTTATGTGTCATTCTTGAAGTTCTTGAAGTTATAGTCATAATTCTCTATTACATAAATTTTGGCCAGTGATATAAATTCCACAAATGGTATAATTTTTTTACTTTTCCAATTTGAGGTAATGGTTTTTCTTGCAATTGCAATGAAGGACCAGAGTAGGTACACTTGTATACTTAGAATGTACGCTAGTATCGGAGCATTAAATAATAACAGTGAGTCAGTCACTTTACATTTATCTGACCACAACACATTTATAAAAGATTTAAATTCTAGCCAGAAAGGGATTACAGTTTTACATTCTATAAACATATGCACCCAGTCTGCACATATTGTTTCCTCCCATTTCCAGCATTCAGATATTTTGTTTCCCAATATCAGTGCCACTTTATGAGGAGTAAAGAAACTTTTGTGAATTAATTTCCATGTGTAGATTTTCCAAAAGGGAGATGAAGTAGTATTACTAACTGATTTAAGTATTGCTGTTTTCTCCTTTTCTGAGAATCTGAATTTATTGACCTTTTCTGCGTAATTCCATTGGGATTCATCTGGGGCTTGTATGTTTGTTTATAGTGTTCTATATAATCTTGATATGGAAAACCCATCATTATTGCATAATGCATTAATTTCACAAAAAAATGTTAAAATTTTGGGTCTAGGTGTGGATTTCACTATTGACTTATTTTGAATTCGTTTACTATATACTCTCTGAATGTTTGTATGTTTAGCCAATTGTTTTGATTCATGTTATATCTTGCTATAAGAGAAATAGCTTCCTGAATATAATTGGAGTCAAGAAATTGGTACCAAAACACTAATCCATTTCCTTTCATTTCTCCTATTTTTTCATGTTGTAAGAGTTCAAACATTTGTTTCTAAATGCTATAGGAAACATTAAAAATAAAAGGTCTCTTGTCTTGTAATCTTTGTTCATTATTTGTTTAAAGTTCTTTACTATGTAGTCAATAAAAGGAGAGTAATTTTCTTTTTAGCTTGTATTATAACAGCAAATTTTTATGACCAGATAAACTTTTTCTGCTTCAAAAAACATATAATTGTTTATTGTTTCCCCATTATTATCTACTAATATTTTTATGTAAATTTTTCCAATTAGATGTGTACTTATAATTTAGCCATTGACTTATAATGTTGAGAATGACTGATTCTGCATATAATTCTAAATGTGGAAAAGCTATTCTGCCCTCTTCCCAATTCCTATAGAGCCAAGCATGACTAATTCTTGTTTTTTTTTTTTTGAAACCATAGAAATGTAACTAATAAAGAGTTAAGTTGCTTCATTAATTTTTTGAAGGGGAAGCTATTATAGTTTGGAAGATATACACAATTTTAGGTAATATAATCATTTTAACTAAGGTTAACCTTTATTCCATGGTAAAGAACATTTTATTCCATTTGTTTAAATGGTCTTTGACCATGTTTATTAACATTGTGTAATTTATTTGCATAGTATCTTTCCGATTTGTTTGTATGTGTAGATATATATATCCCCAAATACTTAAACATAGTAATTGTCCAGTTAAAATTACTGTATTTTTCAAGGATGGGGTTTGTTTTTTTGTTCAGCAAAATAGTTTCAGTTTTGTTATGATTAAAATTTAAACCTGAAATCTTTTCAAAATTATGTAGAGATTTTATAATATGTTCAATTGAAGAGTCTATTGTTAATAAAATATCATCAGCAAAAAGCTGAATTTTGGAATTATAATTTGCATTAATATCAACGCTACTTATTTTGTCATTAGTTCTTATGTAATTAGCTAAGGGTTCCACTGATATAGCAAATAATAAGGGAGATAGAGGATAGCCTTACTTGGTGCCTTTCATTATTTTAAGTGGACCTGATAAAAAAGCTCCAATTTTAATATATGATATAGAAGTGGTATATAATTTGCTTAACCTTTATATAAAATCTGAGGAAAAGTTATATATTTCTAATACTTTAAATAAATATGGCCAACTTATAAAATCAAAGACTTTATCCAGATCCAAGCTAATGATTGTTAATTCCTTTTTCTTTTTGTTTGCATAGTCAATCAAGGTTAAAAGTCTAATTACATTATCTTGGACCTTTCTGTGTGAGATAAACCCTGTTTGATCATATTTTATTATTGTTGGCAAAAAGTGATTTAATCTAGTGATTTAATCTATCTCCCAGAATTTATGTAAAAATCTTGTAGTTCACATTCAAAAGAGAAATAGGGTGATAAGAAGGCACTAGATTAAGGTCTTTGTCATGCTTTAAGATGGGTGAAATCATGGCATACTTCCATGAAGGATAAACACTGTCATTCTTTCTGAATTCTTAAAATGCATCAATTAAGATTATTAGAGTTTCATCTAGAAATATCTTATATATTTCTCCTATTAGTCCATCAAGACCTGGAGCCTTATTATTTTTAATGTTTTGTATTCTTTCCTTAAGTTCCTTTAATGATATTGGTTTAAGTAGTCTAGTGTTTTGTTCCTTTATTAATTTTTTCTTTATGTTATCTTTCAAGAATTTGTCCTTTAGAGTGTTGTCAGTATTAATTGAATTGGTGCTATTCACTGTTTCATGATGTGTTCTAAAGGCCTCTAATATTTCTTCTAGATCAGTTACATGTTTAGGTTTCTTCTTGGAATTATCTATAATTTCTTTAATATGATTGATGTTTGTCAAGCTTTTAGATTTAACTGCAAGCCTATGCATATTTTTGGGATTAGTTGAATACGTTTGTAGTTTTTCTTCTCTCTAGGTTTATTGCTACTTTGTGATTCAGAATCTCTGTGTATAGCAGGTTGAGTTTTTATTTCAGAAATTCTAGCAACATCTTTCATGTCTAAGTTCTTTTTTAATATATCGATTTTTGATTGCATTCTTATTAACTCCTTGTCCCATTCCTTCCTTTTGTTTAGATACCAACTCTTAGATTTACCATATAAATACGATTTTAATGTATCCCAGAGTATAATTCTAGAAGTCTCATTATCATTGATATCAAGAAAGAATTTTATTTCTTTTAATAGCCATTCTCTAAAATCCTTTAGTTTAGTGATATATGCAGGTAGTCTCTGCCAGAAAGTCCCTAGGTGTTATGTGTACTTTAAAGAAGATAGCATTGTGGTCAGATAGTGGACATGAACTGATCATAACCGCATGTATCTTGGATATTAAGCCACTGGTAACAAATATCTTATCTATAGTTGTTTGTGTACCAAACCTATAAGAGTAATGTGTATATTGAGGGGATTCTGACTCTCTTATGACATAGATATTCCTCATATTAGAAGTGCTAATAAAATTATTTAGCCTTTTGGCCATGGCTGACCATCTAAAATTGCCATTTTTAGTAGTGTCACTCTTAGGATAAAATTAAAGTCCCCTGCACATATAATGTCTCTTTTAGCTTTACTTGAGATTAATTCTAGATATTTATTTGCTGTTTCTGCTCCAATGCCAGGTATCCAGCATGTTAACTAAAGTGATATAGTTTCTATTTATTTCCAATGTTACCATGCTCAACATACCATTTTTGTCTGAATATGAGTCAATACCTTTAGGTATATGTAGGGATTTTTTCCACAAGATCATAGTGCCCCTTCTCTTGGTCTGGTAATGAGATTCCACACAAAATACAAGGTACTGGTGAATCCAGTACCAATCCCAAATACACAACAAGAAAAAATCCTCCACTGTTGGGTACAATAAAGGCTGTCCTCCGCCAACAATGATACAAATTGAAATAGAAATCTGAACAAACTGAACGATAGTGGTAATAGTAATCCAAATGTCTTTTATTACAACACACACAAAACAGATTGAGCACACGTTCGTCTCTTATCGTGAGACTTCATCAGAATCTCATGTTAATACCAATATTCTGTTTATATACTCTTAATTAAACAATCATTAGTTAATTATTTACCATAGTAATAAATTGATTAATTAATGCCAATTCTGGGTAACCCTTTGTATATGAAATATCTGTTAAAATTGCTTAAAATGAAATTGCATATAAATATTTTTACACTTCACATAAAAATGCTTCAGACATGCACATATACTACAAATTGTAATATCATTAGTTACATACTATTAGTTTAAAAAAATACATAAAAATAACCATTTTATAAAAAAATCTATTATGTCTGATATACAAAAAACTTTTTACACATAGAATCTTGAAGGCAGATGAAGGCTTATACATATGATGTAAACAACATTACAGAATACATATTATAAGACCCAAGAAGAAATTTTTGTAGAACAATATCATAATATCCTTTGACTATTGGATTATACAAAATATATATACTTGTTGTATATCATTAACTATACAATAATAATGTTTTTAAATAAATAAATTATAAATGTGTCAATAAGATAAACCTAATATTCTAATTATTAAAAAGCTATTTAATAGACCTTATAAAAAGCTTATTTAAAAGTTTTTTCTTTTTACACAAAGTTCATGGCAAGATATCTATATATCTCATAAAGACACTACATATATCTTACCCATCCATGTGCCTTTTTCATGTAGTCCTGTTTTATTATAACTGGTGGAAAGCACAATTTAATAAAATTTTCTTTTTTCTTTTTTGTGTTTAATGACAGTAACTTCAAAACAGGTTTAATAGAGATATTAGAAGACAATTTGTTACAAGGGCTTATTGATGTGGAACTATATAATTTCCTTAGAGTCCCTAAACCAGTTATACTGGAAATCTTTGGTATCCCAAAAATACACAAAGATATAGCAGATCCCCCAATGAGACCAATAGTGACATCTAGGAGATCCAAAACTCAACCCCTGGCAATATATATTGACACCAAGGTAAAAAAGTTTCATTTAAAATATGAACATATTTTGATAGATTCCTGGGACTTTCTGAAGAAATTTAGTACAATACCATTTCATGAAAGTTATTTGTTTTTAACAATTGATGTAAAAGACCTATTTTCAGTAATTCCACATAAGGAAGGTATGGAATGGTTTGAGAAAATGATCATTGAATTCAACATGCTGAACCCTGATGAATTTAAATTAGTACTTGAAAATATGGAATTGGTCCTGAAATATAATTTTATTTATTTTCAGGGAGATATATACCATCAACTTGATGGAGTTGCTATGGGTTCAGCGTGTGCTCCCATTTACACTAATATTATAATGTTATTTTGGGAGAAAACATATATTTTTGGGTCCAGTTTTCAGCAATACATTATAAGGTATTTCCGTTTCCTGGATGATATTATTATTATTATTATTATATGAGATGGTTCACATGAATTAGTTGAACAATTTATGGAATATTTGAATGACAGTACTAACTTTTTGAAATTTACATATGAGAGTAATAGGGATGAAGGACATTATTTAGATGTCAGGATTATATTAAGAAAACATATAAATCAAACATCTTTAGAAAGGAATGGTATTCAAATTCCTACTTGCACTATTAAAGTGATCATCCTTACCACCTAAAAAGAAATGTGGTAAAAGGACAAATGATTAGAGTATCCAGGATGACAATGGACTTTGTTGACTTTATAAGAGAAGTAGATTTTGTACAAGAGATGTTTAAAGAAAGAGGATATCCTGACAATATGGTACAAACTATTAAAAAAGAAATAATTAAGAAACGTGGTAGTAGATATGGTCCATTGTTGGTGAGTGGACAGTACCATAATAGTACTATAAATAACAGTATTAGTACATATATAACTATGAATAATGAGGAAGATACAAATAAGGATAAGAATATAGTAAAAGGAAAAACAACAGTTGAAAAGGATATACCTTGATTAATTTTAACCTATTACTCTGATATAGGTTGGTTAAAAAAGTGCATTAACGGAATTTGGAACATGTTTAAAAGATGCCAACAAGGACAAGTATATTTCAACAGCAACTTAAATATACATTTAGGAGAAATAGGAATTTGAAAAATATCCTGGAGAAAAAGACTGGAGAGGTAAAGAAAGGGGCATTGTTGAAAGTGGGCACACACAAATGTGGGAGGTGTGCACAATGCCCATTTATAGATTGTAAAAAGGAAATAAATATCCCCAGCATAAATTTTACAATTAGGAGCTAAGGTTATTCGAGTTGTTATACAAGAGGTGTGGTTTATTTAGCTTATTGTCAATCATGCTGGGGATATTATATAGGTAAGACTGAAAGGCAATTGAGAACCCGTACATACGAGCATATTAGGGATATAAATAAAAGGAATGAGAATAATGCAGTTTTTAGACATTCAACCATTTGTCAAAACATGAATATAAAATTTTGGGTATTAGAGGAAGTGAAACAAAAAGAAAGGAGAGGTGATTGGGAAACATTTCTGGAGAATCGTGAGATGATTTGGCAGATGAGATTGGATTCTTGTGTACACCCAGGAAAGAACGATCACATCTCTATTAAACCTGCTTTGAAGTTACTGTCATTAAACACAAAAAAGAAAAAAGAAAATTTTATTAAATTGTGCTTTCCACCAGTTATAATAAAACAGGACTACATGAAAAAGGCACATAGGTGGGTAAGATATATGTAGTGTCTTTATGAGATATATATATATATAAATATCTTGCCATGAAGTTTGTGTAAAAAGAAAAAACTTTTAAATAAGCTTTTTATAAGGTCTATTAAATAGCTTTTTAATAATTAGAATATTAGGTTTATCTTATTGACACATTTATATTTATTTATTTAAAAACATTATTAGTGTATAGTTAATGATATACAAGTATATATATATTTTGTATAATCCAATAGTCAAAGGATATTATGATATCGTTCTACAAAAATTTCTTCTTGGGTTTTATAATATGTATTCTGTAATGTTGTGTACATCACATGTATAAGCCATCATCTGCCTTCAAGATTCTATGTGTAAAAAGTTTTTTGTATATCAGACATAGATTTTTTTATAAAATGGTTATTTTTATGTATTTTTTAAACTAATAGTATGTAACTAATGATATTACAATTTGTAGTATATGTGCATGTCTGAAGCATTTTTATGTGAAGTGTAAAAATATTTATATGCAATTTCTTTTTAAGCAATTTTAACAGATATTTCATATACAAAGGGTTACCCAGAACTGGCATTAATTAATTAATTTATCAATTTATTACTATGGTAAATAATTAACTAATGATTGTTTAATTAAGAGTATATAAACAGAATATTGGTATTAACATGAGATTCTGATGAAGTCTCACGATAAGAGACTAACGCGTGCTCAATCTGTTTTGTGTATGTTGTAATAAAAGACTTTTGGATTACTATTACCACTATCGTTCAGTTCGTTCAGATTTCTATTTCAATTTGTATCATTGTTGGCGGAGGACAGCCTTTATTGTACCCAACAGTGGTAATGAGATTCAACAAGTATTGAGTAACCATTTAAAACATTCTATTCGCATCCTTTTCTATTAAATGAGTTTCTTGTATAAAAGCAATGTCCACTTTGTTTTTGAGATATTTACATAAACTTCCCCTCTTCATGCTATTGTTAAACCCATTAGTATTAAGTGAAACACATTTATATACAGGCATAATTGAAGACACATTTTTGTGTTATGTATTCTATTGTGGGCAAAAAGATAACTTTAAACATATCAAATACATATTCATAACTACATACAACTCCATACATGGAATATGATATTCCTGGTTCAATGAGCAAGTCACTGAAGCCACCTTCTACCATCCTAAAATTGATGCATCCTTTTAACTGCTTGCAAATCTTATTCTTGTTCTGACTGCATCTATAAGCATTCCTGTTGTATGCTACTGCTTTTAGAAGGCTTACAGGCTGTACTTTTCAACTGATTTTATAGAAGGCTAAGTGAGTGTAGTTTGTATTGTATAACCTAGCTGTAAAATTATTGTCTTAGAACAGCCATACTTTGCTTTCTGCAATATATCCTGTCTGTATTCACCAATGGATGCTTTGTGCAATATATCCTGTCTGCATTCACCAATGGATTGCACAGCTGTTATCAGTCAGATACTGCATGTTAATGCTGATAATGTATGCAATATAATAAATTTTACTTTCTATCTGTATACCTTGCATGCTTTGCACTTCACATTCTTGTAACATTTGCACTACGTCTGCCTTATTTAATTTTATTTTTCAGTTGCATGGGTTTCTTTCCTGCGTGACACCCCCCCCCCCCACTTGGGATTAACTACAATACACATTTTCCACTGCATCCACTGAAGCTGACTATCTTAACTAAATAAAATTCCGGGAAGCAAGAACCTGACACCCTACAGCTTTTCTGTTGTAATAAGTGAATTGCAACTTAGTTTTTGTCAAGTTTTAAGGCTTAAAAAGTTTATGCACAACATCAGTGAAAGGTTCCAGCCAAGTGACACAAGATTGGGCCACTACCTTGAATTAGCCTTACACACACACACACACACACACACACACACACACACACACACACACAGTCCCAAGTCTTTACATTAGTAAAATTTTGTTACTTAGATTAAGCTTTTGTTAGATACTGACAGTTTAAGCTCATTACTCATCATAAACTTCTCCCCGTGGGGGCTTTTCAGGTCTTCTCCCTGGGGGGGGGGGCTAGACCCACTCCATTTGCTACACTCACTCCACTCCCCTCCCTGCCCCCATCCCCACCTCCTCAACTATATACCTAGCTTGACCCCTCCCATATTTTTCTTCCACCTATCCCATAACACCCTAATTATTCCCTTATCATACCATACCTCCTAATTACTGTACTCTACCTCCCCACCCTTTTTCTAAATATGGTCATATAGTACTACATTCCCTAAACTTCCACTATCCAGTTCATATTCTTTCTGTTATCACCCTGCACTCAACCACATTCATGTTCATCACAACTATTACTTTGATCTTGCTTCTCTCACTTACACTGTCTCTCCTAACAATAATCACAACTTTCCAGACACCCAACATACCTCCTATACCTACCTGTACAACCAGCACACATAACCCACATTTATGAAGTTACTCAGACATCCACCCTAGATTATTCACAGCTAATACCTCTGTACTATCCAAAGTGAAAATTCTACCTCACCAAAGACACTCCTGTTATCATACCACCAGCAGCAACTAAGTATAACCTACATAATTTGCCAAAGCACTATTTCCCAGTGCGGTGATGTAAAACCCAACCCAGGTCCAGCTCCCCTCAGCCCCAGAAAACCTAGCAAATCTCTTATGCTATCAACCATAAATCTCCAAAGCCTTAAAAACAAGATACCTGCATTATGTGTGGATTTCGCAGTACAACCCAGATATTATAGCAGCTACCGAAATCTGGTTGAAGTCATATGCAAAAGACACTGAATTTCTCCCCCCAAGCTACTCATGCCTGAGAGTCGATCGACCCAACAAGAGAGGAAGAGGAGTAGCAATACTCTTCCATAGCAATTACACATTAATTCCCTACTCAAATCCAGCACCCAACTTCTCCCCAGCCAAAGTACTAATCTCTATACTAAAACTTAACCATAAAAACATTTGCATAATTGCTCTGTATATTCCTCCAGGAAACAACATACCAATATTAGAAAACATACTTGCCTGGACTTCCCAAAATATAGAAAATGAAACCATCATTCTAGGTGATGTAAATATTGATTGGCTAGACATAGGCCAAAACAACCCCTCAAAAAACATAAATCTTTACAACATCTCCCAACTAATTGAAGACATCACGAGACCTCACAAGAATTACAGTTGGGGTTCCACAATAGACTGGATTTTAATGTCCCACCCTTTCAATCTCATCACTGTAGGCATACTATCTAATACCATTAGTGGTCACCACCCAGCATATATCATATGCAAAACTACTCTAACCCCAGGCCAACACCAATACAAATCAACCAGAAATTTTAGTAAGTTCCAATCATCTATATTTAATGAAACTTTAGCTAAAGTAAACTGGGAGCTCCTCAAATCCCTACCACTTAATAAGGCTGTTGAAATCTTTAACTCAACATTTCTAGACATCCTAAATAGGCAAACACCCACCCGCCAAAAACAAATAAAACATAACCATGCAAGCTGGCTCTCAAAATCCACCAAAGAGGTAATTCCACAAGGGATAAAATCTGGAAATCATGGCAGAAAAACAAAGACCCCTCAACTCTACTACATTACAAGCAACTCCGTAACCAGGCAAAACATCTAATAACCACGGATAAAAAAGCCCACTACTTCCACCTACAAAGCCAACATAAAAATAATCCCAAAAATTCTGGCCCTCCATCAGCCAACTATTACACCCAGGCTCTCAAAGCAACCCATCCCCTGACCCAGACAAAACTCCCATTGAACTTGCTACCCACTTCAGTTCCTACTTCATTGACACCATAGCTAACCTAACCGCCACCTTTTCTACAGTTAACAGCACCACCACCAAGACAGCTGATGACCAAATCATCCCAGAAAACAAGTCTACCCTTAACCCTAACCTAAAATTCTCCCCCATACCCACCAGCACAATAAAAAAAACTTTTACTTAAGCTAAAACCCTGTACTCTGGCCCCTGACAATCTACCCCCACACTTCCTGCAGCTAGCAGCAAACTCTGCAGCTTATCCCATTAGCATACTGATTCTTCTCCTTCTTCTTCTTTCAGCTTTTTACAGTTAGGGGTCACCACAGCGGATCACCTGTCCGCTCATGATTGGCAGTGGAGTTTTACAGTGTCAAGTTGCCAGCCCAGCGCCCAACCTTCCACTGAAGGCACACTTAGATTAATTAAAGAATCCCTTGTCCCAGACATCTGGAAAAAAGCATTCATTCTTCCCTTACATAAAGGTGGCACCAACACAGACACCACAAACTTTTGACCCCTAGCAATTATCTCACCCCTCTCTAAAATACTGGACAAATGCATCCATGTGCAACTCCTCAACCACCCGCTTGAAAATCAAATTTTATCACCCACTCAGCATATTTTCAGATCGGAACACAGCACCACTACTACCCTCCTATCCTTCCTTGATACAGTTAACAGGGCATGGGATTTTGGTAAAATAATTGCTTCACTTTTCCTCGACCTCTCCAAAGCTTTTGATACCATTTCCTACACTATCCTCCTCTCTAAACTATCCACCCTCCACATTTCTCCCCCTACCCTACAATGGTTCATCAGCTATCTCTCCAATAGGCAGCAATCCACCAAATGGCAACAATCGTACTCTCCCTTCCTCAGTACTTCCACAGGGGTACCCCAAGGCTCCATACTTGGTCATCTCTTATTTAGCATCTTTATTAACAACTTTCACTCCACTGTTCCACAATGCTCAGCAATCCAGTATGCTGATGAGGCTACAATAATATGCACTGCAAATTCCAGCTCTGAACTCCAGCAAATTACCCAGAATGCCCTCACCTCTACTGAATCTTGGATGCTTAACAATCATATTGCCCTAAATCCAAAAAAAAACTAAACTAGTAATTTTTAACCCTAGGAAAACTACTCCGTTTGATAAAAAAAACTCTTCACTATACAAGCCCAAGACAATACCACTATAGAAGTTGTCCCACACACTAAATTACTAAGCATTATTATAGATGAAAACCTTAACTTTGACTTACATGTAAACAATAACATCAAAAAAACACTAAAAGCTTGGTATGTTCTACAACGACCAACACTTTCTTAGCCTCTCTACTAGACAAACCCTTGCAACTACCTTTTTATTATCCTCTCTCCTTTATGATGCCCCTCTCCACACTAATATCCAAAATTCTGCAAAATCTAAACTTGATATGTGTTACAACAGAATAGCAAAATTTGCCACCAAGGCCAAATTCTCATCCCACCACTGTAAGTCACTGAAACAATTAGGGTGGTTGGAACTTCTCCACCATCTCTCATTCACCCAACTAACTACAGTGCACAAAATAATCTACAAACCCACAGACTGTCCTGCTCTCTCAACTCTACTTGCCAAATACCATCCCAGCAGTCATCTAAGATCTGAAAAGCATCTACTTCTAAAAGTAGATAAGCCCACCTTACCTGCTGGTCAACGCCTCTATTCCTTCACTGTCACCAAACTATGGAACTCACTTCCACCTTCTATAAGAAACACAGGCAGCACCACCACATTCAAACAAATACTAAACAAAATCATCTAAAATCTTCCTGGCTATGTTCCTGCTCTATAACCTAACCTCTTCACTCTCCTTATATGATTACTAAACTCCTATGTCTTTTGCTACTAGTGACTGATGATACTTTCTCGATATTTATTTTTTAATTTTATATTCACTTGTTGATACTGGTACAATAATACTGATTAATATGTCTCTGTTTATACCTCTCTGATGAATTCATTGAATTCTGCTTTAATGTATATTTTCTGTATATATTACTGTAATCAAACAAACTAGACTCCTGCTTTTATGTATATATTCTGTATATGTTACTGTATTTACTATCTGTAACACTATTTCTACTTCTGCACCAATTAATGGTAATATTTTTTCTGTATCTATGTTCTTGTTGGAGCTTTTCTCCCTGGGCCTCCACTGAAAATGGGCTCTTTTATGCCCAGTAGACTTTCAGTAAAAAAATGCAATAAAATAAATAAATGTGCAATTTTCCAGTTATATGTGTTGTAACTGGGGTTGATACTTTGCTATGGTGACTGACCAGTCACTCTTAAGTAACTTGCATAACCACAAGTTACCTAAGGTTATAACAATGGGTGTGCCTGATTATCTGAGTTTATTGTGCACTGCTCATCATTAATTCCACGAGCAAAGGGAAGGGGCTACTCCCAAAAGCCCTCAGTTCAACTTTATGACTGCACAGAAGAATGTCCTAAGATGGACACCATCCCTCTTACTAACAGAATCAATGAGAAGTAAAGGAGCACCTGAGTTCTCTGAAAATATGGAAGACCACTGTGTGTTGAGAGTACTACAGGTTGAAAACCAAACTGATGTACAGAAAACAATGAGTCAAGCTGTAAAATGTTATCTGGGGACAGACAACCAAATCACTAATCAAACTTCCAACTAAATATGGCTAATGTAGAATTGCTTGGATTACATTGTAGCACATGTGGTGCCGTCAGCGTATCTCGCAAAGTAGTAGGTGAGGACATGTAAACATACCATGCAAAACACAGTACCATCATATTTGCAGGACACTCTTATGTATCACATAAAGTGTGAGTATGAGTACTGTATAGATTTGCTGTATAATGTACAACACCAATCATGATACTCTAAACTCAGTTGCTGTAATGCAGCACAGATATGATTTTTATATATGCTCATGCTATTTACCGGCTGCCTAATTAGCTGTATTCAAATGCATGTGGTGCATCAAATGTACACCTTTCTTGCTGCATGACTTGAAGCTATGTGCACTAGCAGATGGCAACTGCATATATTCCATTATACTATTGTGGTTTGGGGTATATGCTTAGGAAAGATCCATTGCTGTGTACCATAGCATGAGGAATGCAATACAGATGATCACCTTGCAGTAGCCCCCAGTTCTGTTTTACAGGTGAGGTCACACATAGCAGAACTTAGAAATGGACATGCAGTACAAAGGCAGTCTGCACTGCCATCAAGGTAGGAAATGCTCCCTATAGTGCACATATACCTGATAGTTTTTGCATTGCTTATGCTATATGTCTGATTCACATTTACAATTTATTACTTTGCCTTTTTACAGGTCACCATGTAGCCAGCCCATCCTCAGGTTTATATGGAGAAGTAATTTAGAAGTAGACTGGACCATTCATTGTGGCAAAGAGTGACATCAGGGTTACTAGGCATGTTGTTCAGCTGGGAGATGCTGTATCAATGTCTGTGCTTGCTTTGTATTCATGGCAGGTATATCAGAGATCAGTAATGCCATCAGCTGGTATGGATCACATTGTGACCATCCTGGAAGGGACTGAATCCTTCTTGAATGGTGAAACTGGGATCCAGTAACATCCCTTAATGGTATGCAAATTCTCCCAGGCAAAATTTATTGGCTGCCACATCTACAGTACAAGATGTAAAATAGGTTAAGTAAGTACAATAATATTCTGAACCACATTAATGATTTGCTGTAGAACAAGGTTTGTGTAGCACAGTAGTAGGGATAACACTGGGAACTGTAGGGTGCCAAGATGTTCTGACATCTGTGCCTCCTACATTAGATGTGTATGTGTATGCATACATGCAGTTTTGTGTCAATGTAGGTATATGTGTGTGTGTGTGTGTGTGTGTGTGTGTGTGTGTGTGTGTGTGCATGTGTGTGCATGCGTGTGTGTATAAGGAGCTCTGTCTCATGGACATCAACAGCACCATTATGTTGTGAATTGCTTGCTCTGATCTTGTGTCTCATAGCCTGTGTGCATGTGTTGTACTATTTTTAAAGAAACTGCAAACCTCCTGAAGGGTTAATCACTCCCACAACAACACAACAAGGAACAGCAAATGGAGTGTAAAGAACAGACAAGTTTGGAATGCACAATGTAATAAACTTTAATTAAAAAACAATAAAACACTTGTCCACCAAAGATTAAGCACATTTGCCCCACTCAGGTGACTCCATCAGAATGCTATAATTTGCCCACAAACTCAGTTTATACCAAAGTTTCCCCTTTTATTAAAACTAATTAAAATTAATTAATTAAGCACTGAATAACATTTAAAGAAACATATACTGATGAAACAGTCTTCTCTAACCGATATTAATGTTTTTACATAGGAACATATCTCCATATATATTCAAAAAATACGTAAAGGGAACTTTATTACATGAAAAATATTTATAAATAAATATAAATGTATAGTGGAGCTATATATAAATATACATATAAGTATAAATATAAAATAACCAGTAATGTATAAACTTTACATACTTACTTTAAAAAATTGCTATTGTTTAAATCAATACTTCAATTTATCTAAGTTCTTAACTGGAGTGCTGGTTACAAAGTTATACTATCATTTAAACCAGGGGAGGGGGGTAAGTATTCAAGCTGATTTGCCATATTACCTCTCTATATTCAAAAAAATTCTCTCAATTACCCCCGATTCCTTCCCACTATTTCAACTATACCAAACAAACTTTTTATAATAGTTACAATTTTCAGTATGTCTAGTGAGGGCATTGTTGGGGTTCTTTCTACCTATAATCATAACTGTGTTCATATATCAGTTTTCTCAATGACCTCTCAGTTTCACCAAAATAAAACCCTTTGCATTCCAAGCATTTTGCCAGATAAATAAATACCCTTTGTTGCACTGTTACCGGTCCTAAAACATATTTTAGAATTCAAACTGTTATTTGTAATAATACTGTGTTCTTCCAATATCCAGGGACACTGTGTGCAGGTCCCACACCTACTAGTTCCCTTTTTCATTTTTCCTTATTCTTAGAATTAACTCCTTCCAGTATTTTTTTAAATTAAATAGGGTTTACTTATAAATATTGGTTCATCACCAACTATTCTATTGAACTCCTCTCTGTCCCTCAGAAATTTCCAGTACCCTTTCACAATATTTTTTAATATCACCAGATAACTCACTGTAGGCCACAATATATGCCCTTTCAAAATGTGTATTGTTCACTGGAGTTGGGGGATTTTATGAGTTAATAACTTTTATTTATATTTATTTACAAATATTTTTCATGTAATATGTTCTTTGTGTATTTTCTGAATATATGTGGAGATATGTTCTGGTGTAAAAAGGTTCCCATCAGAAAAAACGGCATTGTTTTAACAGTATATCCCCAGGACTTAATAAAATCTGAGTTGGCACAGTGTAGAGGCTACAGAGAACGTATCCATGTACATGGCAACAGTTCCCCCTCAGCAACGTGCCATGCATATTAATGATTGTGCTCTGCAGAGGAAGAGACGAGGAACATGGATATTGAATCAGTGTAGGAAGAGGTGTAGCAGCTAACCGTGGCTGCAGATGAGTCTGAGGCTCCCTACAATGATCCCTGCCACTGTAGTAATGTTGTGAAGTGTGTTAAGTGTGTAATATGTTATTACAATGATGTATGTGTCCCATTTCTTTCAATTTTTTTTTCTTACTGCATGTTTTCAGAGAGAGGTGCGGAGCGCAGCAATGCCAAGCTGTGCTCACATATAGACAGCTGACACCTGCCAGACATCTAAAAATAGAAACTGGATGTAATTAATCATTTATTTAAAGTTTTGTTTACGCGGTTTACACATTTGCATGGCATGTGATGGTGCCCAGCAAAGCTTACATGTAGCTCAGTAGTATATGTGAAGATATATCAGTTTTCATAATATCCAAGTATCTACATGGGTAGAGTTACATCTATATGTGTAGTAGATCCTGGGTTCGAATCCAGTGTAATCAGAACATGTCTGTAATTTGCTGAACTTTTTTTTTAGAATTTAATAAAATGATTGTAAAATATGGCAGTGCTGCACATTACTGCACTCTGCTGACCTCTGCTCAATCATGCTAAGCACCACATAAATTTGTTAATGGCTGCTAATGTTTGCATGGTGCTATGCTTCGCTTAAACCGCAGTTGTGAAGTTCTCATGCTGCTCAGCTCCACTTAGCTGGTTTGCGAGCTGCTAAGTGAAGCAGCACTTTTTTGAATGTTGCTCAATGGCGTGTAAGGGTGGGAAAGCAGCCTATATCAAGCGCAATAGGTGGAAATTCTGGAGAATACATTGGAGTTCAATCAACTGTTAGGAAAGTGTGTGCTTTTGGGCATAGCAGTGGGGCATTCAGGAGTCCAGGGTCATGGTTGGGCTCCTTATAAAAAAACATGAAGATAGGCTGCTGCAAGGTGGTTTCCAGGGCTTAGAGTGTAAGGCAGAGGCCAAGGACTGGTTGGAGAGAGGACTCACCAGTGTAACTGGTATCCCCCACACAGGTGAGCAGTGTCATCACCACCATGACGACCTTAAAAGGCAAAAGCGGGGAACCTTGGACACCTGGGTCCAAGAAGTGAGTGCAGGGAATACCCCACAAATATGTAAGCAATTTTTCCTCTGTTTTACCAATATTCAATCTGAATGCCTGCAAAATGGGTATGCATAATGGTGTGCTTCTCTCCCAAAAGCTGCAGCTGAGAGAGCTTGCAATGTCGAGTCCCATGCTGGGAGCTTGGCCAGGTTGCACCATGAGTGTGGTGAGTATGGATGTATTATGCCAACTGTAGTGCACTAAGAAACAAAGAGTAAAGCATTAACTGGAATAAAGTATATACAATAAAGTCTGTAGTGCAATAAATGTGGAATTAAAGCTGTAGTGCAATAAATGAATAATAACTTTAGTTCAATAAAAACAAGAAACAATACCAATAACGGCAAGGAAAATGGTGCACATCAGAACTGTCTCGTCATAACCATTGCAGTAGAGCTGTATGCCTTGAGTCTGTAATGTAAGTATAACAAGTATAACACTGTAATAGCTGTAGAGTGCAAATCTAATGGCTGCAAACTGCATTGCTTAACTCATAGTATGGTTCAAGGCTGTCTCTAGACCAATATTGGTCACATAACGCTCTGTCTTCCTCAGACGTCAGGTAATAAAAGTATATGGGTGAGGTAGCCCACTCCATGGTCAGATATTGTGTGGACTTCACAAATATTTCAAACCAATAACAATAATATGTGTTCACCAGTATTGCTGAAAATGAAATAAAGCTGTAGTAACATATATAGTATGGTTGTATACCATGCATGTGTGTTCTTTTGTCACTGCATTCTAGTATAACACTGTAACAGTACTAGAATGTCAGAGGAAAGTCCTGTAACTTGTATTGCACAATTCATAGTATGTTTCCAGGTGATCTCCAGGCATGTATTAGCCACCTTGTAGTCAGCAGTGGCTCAGTAGCTCAGTCTGTTAAATTCCTTGTAAGCAGTACATTTTGCCACACACAGTCCTGGGTTCAAATCTAGTGCTATGTAACACTATATTTTCATATCAGACATGTAATTCTCACACTTTCTCTCTCTCCAAGAACACAAAAATGTTATGGGTGAGTTAGCCCATATTATGTGCAGATATTGTGTTTAGATCTCACAGAGTGTTACATTCAATAGCAAGAATGTGTTCATCAGCATTTTGATTCAGAAATAAAACTGTGTAATCCCAGTATGGCTGTATCTCTGCATGTCTATACTATGCTGCTGCAGTTGATTATTAAATTATTTGCAGATGTTCCCTGCAGTCACAGCTAGTAGGTTCTACCCCCAGGCCTGCCAACTAAGCCATGACAGCTGTCTAGTTTAATTACTGTACACAGACATGCCTCTCACTTGTCATGATTTCTAGTAATGGAATTAAAACTGACTAATTCTTCTGTCACATGCTTGCCAGATAAATTATTACCTGGAATGCAATATATTATCAAATGCATTTACAGAACACCCTGGTACTTATATGTCCACATTATGTGAAACCATTCTATGTAGTTCAGTACCTGCATTTGTTAGTGATCAGCCCTTATTTTCCCATGCTATCAGCTTGAGAGGTATGTACGTGCTACAACAGATATAGAAGAATTGTATTCACTGTAATCACAACTGTCAGTACTCACCTGTAGAAGTATGTATGACCAGTGTTGTCAAAGATATCATCCGCAATGTCAATAATTGAATGTTTTTCTCTCTCTCTATCCCCACCCCTTACCTTAATTTATTCCTTATTGTAATGTATTGTTATGATTTAATATTAACATAATTTGTTAAATCAACTATATTTTGGAAAACATGGTTAATTACTGTTATGTTTTATTATGATTCAATATAAACATACTTGGTTAAACTAATTATTTTGTTGGTCTTATGGTTTACTTCACACTGGCATGCTGTTACCATACTGACTGTTATGTTACATATTGTGTTCACATAATATACATTAATATGTATTTAGATTAATAAATATGATGTTCTATTTTGTTAATAGTAACAATGGTTTAGTTATTACTAACCATAACTTATTTCTTTACCTAATTTATCACAGCACATCAAGGTAGGCTGGTTCTGGCTGATCCCCCTACCTTGCCTTAACTGGCCATGGCACCAGGTCCCAGCACATCTGGGACCCAGACCAGTGGTGTTCCCTCTGCTGCCCCTGCACTACCTGCTGTGTTGGGTAGTACCACCCCAGGGGATGGGGCCCAGTCCCCCTCTGGGAGCAGTGGCAGAGGGAGAGTGGTCACCTGGGATGAGCTACTGCTCCTGGTGAGCAGGATAGTCCACTGTGGCTATGATCATTGCCTGCACTGGATTGAGGGCATGCTGGCTGACTTGGTGGGGCAGCCTCGCTCTGGTGCACAGCCTCCAGCACAGACACACTTGGGGCAGTGAAGGACCAGTGCCGACAGCCTCATGGGTGGAGACATGAGTCATGCTGCTGCTGGAGGCACATGGGACTGGGATTCTACAACACCCTCCCTATCCAAGGTGTTCACCTCCCCTCATGTGTCACACACCACCCCTGTCTGCTGTCTTGTCTGTTTGCAAATGCACCCTCATCTACTACCCAACTTACCTCCCCACGTGTACCTATCTCCCTTCCACAACATTCCACTCTCACCTTAAAAAATGGGCACCTGTCCCAAAAACAAAATGTCATCCCATACATAGCTCTCCATTTTGCGCACATGAACACTGGACACATATAATTTGGTCCAAATGGCTTGACAAAGCAGTTATGTTGTCCTTAACCCTCCCTCTGGGGTTTGAGAATCCAAATTCATCTACAAATCTGTCAAAGTGCACAGTTGTTCCTGTACAAGAAATGGAGAGCTATGGTTCTTTCCTGCAGCCATCCTGCACATCCCTCCCTGCCTTTCAATATGCTTTTCCCCCTGCTTGCCCCCATTTCACCACTTTCCTATCTCCCCTTTTTTCTTTATATTTTTTGGCACAGAGTTGCTTATCGTGATGCATCACAGAGCTATGCTAAGCTCAGCTAAATGAGCATATGTGTTTCTAACATTGTAAGTTACATGTGCAACATAAATACCTCTGCCATGTTTTGAATCCGAGCCCATCACACCTGCAGTACACTGCATTAAACTGCCACACCACACAACTCTTACTTAAGACAGGTGGGTTAAACAAAAGATAATAATTGTCAAATAGAGTCATTAGGCATGTTTCAGTGGAGCTGCATGCTTCGCCACACTGTGTAAACTGGAATAAAATGGTAATGGATAAAATGGAAGTATACCTTCTATCCTCATTCAATAGCACACCACTAGACAGCCAAAGACATGATAATGGATGTAACTGAGGCCTGTGATAGCAGGTAAATGAGCCCTTTTATCAGCAACATGTAGAATGTCTCCTGCTAAGGCATTAATGGCAAAATACATGTTCAACTGGGACACTGGTACAGACATACATCCATATAAAGCCCTGCACATAGTGATGGATGTAATAAAGTTTGTCACAGCCTGTATGTGTGCACATATATCTTGCTAATACACCTACTGTAGCAGTGACTCAGTAGCTCAGTCTGTTAAAAGACTTGCATACAGTACCTTTTGTCACACACACAGTCCTTGGTTCAAATCCAGTGTGTGCTGCATTTCAATTACATTATTGTGAAGACAGGAATTAATGGATCACTACTGCACTCTTAAAGCATTGCAAATTAAATAACTGTTTTTCAGTGCATGAAGTCACAGGCCTGCAGGTAGGGACACACTTCACATATGCGTATAGCAGTACTATATGTCACCTAGTACTCTGTTATTAAAACAGTTGCCTAACATACATACCTTAAACACATGTCTTAATTGGAGTGTAAAGGGTACCCTCACCCTGGCACAGCCTCTACAACAAGGCTGGCACAGCTGACACAGACACACCTACAGCTTGTTGTCCTCTAAAGTGTTCACACTCTCTGCCTATGTCTACTACCTGCAGCAGCAGCTGCAGCCTGTGGGACACACAGCTCTATGCAAAGGTTTCTGCTACAGACCTACCATCTGCAATTATGTAGTCTCATCACCCCAGTAGTGCCCATCTCAACAGTTAAGAAAGGGGCCCAGGTCTACACGAAGGCCTTATATATTGCACAGTGGTTGCATGTCATTGGCTAATGATAGTGCAATTCCTCTGTTTTGGCTGCAATTAACATTTCAGAACCATAGATTTGTTTACAGGTTATCACCTGCTGATGGGGAGCATGTTTAAAAGGCAGGCAGCTGGCTATGGGGAACAATTCTGTATGAGACCTTACTCACACAGAGGATGCCTTCGCAAAACATTACTAGAAGCACATTTCAACAGAGGAGTACTGCACTCCACCAGGTATGTAACTGTTTTTTGTCTAAAACAGGATGCAGATAGGAGGATACAGGTATTTGAAATAGGTATTACAGCAGTAAGCCTGTCTTACATCTGTGGTAATGACATGTCATTGATATCCTGCTGTGTTACACCTACAGGGGACGTACAATACTCATTGTGGCACACTGCTGTTGTTGGACTGTCCCTTCATATTGGTTGTAATAGCATACTGCTATTTGTCGGGCATTGTTCTTATGACATATTATTGAGTGGCTGGCCTTAGCGGACACACCACCATAGACTGGAGTGTTGAATTTATGATCATACAGCAGAATTTCTCATGACACACAGGGAAATACCTCACTATCTCAGTTGGATCCACACACATGGTCTGTTGTCACAATGTAGAATACGACATGTGTGAGCAAGCAGTGGATAATGCTGGCCATTTTGCCTTTGCTGTATCTGTACATAGTTGATGTCCACATATCAGCTCCTGTAATGTGTTCCCCTTGTGTTGTCCTTCAGGAATAATGTACCACAGATCTGCATACCTTTCAACCTGGAAACTTCAAAAATCTGGACAAAGGCCCCTGAAAAATAGGTACAAATCTGTATGCTGATTAACATAAAATGTGCATACATAATTATGTAACCCACCCACTCTAATGGAATTGTGGGATACTGACTTTCAAAGCAAACTGAAGAAAAGACAACCAAAATATGGCCCCAGCCCAGACCCTGTAGTAAAGGGTAACCATTTTTTTAAATGTGTAGCAATGATGTTCAGTGGGAAGGAAGACAATGAACCTTAGGATTTTGTTTATGGTGACTTGCAATATGATGGGTTTTGGTAAAAGCAGGGCATTTAATGGTAGGCAATACTTTAATCTTAGCAAAAGAATATTACAGTTTGCTAGGACCTCCAAAAGTAATTCTCCATGGCATACTGATTAGTGGTGTTAGCGTAACTTGAGTTTGTGCCACCCGGGGCTGTCTTTGAGATTGGCACCTTTCACCCCTCAAAAATCATAGTCAAATGGGGCCCCACATACACAGTCCTCCCTCTGCAGCCAATCTAATGTCCCATTACTTGGCTATATCACCCTATTTACCATAAACACTGTAACGTGTGTACTGCTTTACTTCTATGAAGATTATTTGGATTTTATTTAAAACATTTATTTTACATTTTATAGCATAAACATTTATAGACAACTGCTAAACAAAGCAATACAGTCTCACAATGAAAACAGACTCAGCATTAAAACTTCTCTGCCCTTGAAACTCACATTAATAGAAACAGCATTGAAACCCACATTCAAAGAAAATGTATCTGGCTAGTAACAACTAAAGATTACCTTTGGGCTGTTTTCAAATCATAGGCCCCTTGCACATGAAACATACACATGTTCTTTGATACACCTTCCTGATTGTATTAAATTACATTCCTTGTATAATACAGCACACTTGTTAGATGTGTTTTAAATTTGTTTTGAACATTTTTCCAGTAAGCAATGAAACAAAATGCATGAACCAATAATGACAAAACTGCACAATTCAGCACGTTTCCATCATAAAAGTCTACTCAAACTTCTACAATCCACCAGTATCAGTAAATACGCACAATCTCTGCATAAGTAAAAGTCATCTAAATAATTCCACATTAGAGAGATTTGTAAGATCTGTAACTAATGAAGAGGTTGGTGCTAGCAAAAACTTAATATTTCATTGTTTCATCTACAAATAAAGTGCCTGTTGCCCTTGAGGAATAAATTGCCTATGTTACATTAAAAAAATAAGCTAATAATACTGTAATAGGGAAAGGATGGCAAACTGATGACAGGTTCATAGTTACTGGGTAGATATCTCCGCCAAAGAGGATATTCTCAGGACTGCAGCATCCACCCCCTTTAAAAGTACAACACACTACCATATCAGCAATCCATCTACATACTGTGGAAGTAGAACTCACAGCCTTCTGCATCAAAAGCAAGTATTCTACCTGTCGTGCTACTAATAATACAAACAGACTTGGCATAAGCAGCACTGAACTTCTCTCCCATTGATGAACTATGCAGCACAAAAAATCTGGAAAAAGCCAAAATTTATTGGGGGGGGGGCAAACGCTCAAAACCAAGGACACATTTTAAACATTGCCTGTATAATCTTAGAAAACTTGCTTGCTGAAGTAGGCATCAAAAATTAGTTTCTGAGTTTAATATAGCAGGCAGTGTTCCACAAGCTGTTTTTCTGTGATTTCACTTCTAATTCTACTATTACTATAATTACTACATTGCATAACAGTCAGTGGTGCAAAACTGAGGTAAAATGGTAATTGATAAAGAGCTTTGAATGGTGCAACATCTCTGATGTCTAGCCTGCCATTAATGATAATGATATAAATGGTCACTTTTGGCCTTCATCAATGAAAAGTCACACTGGATGAAGAGTGCAAGAAACAAGCCACTACCTAGTGCAAAAGAGCTGCTTCTGTACAAGTGGGTATAGAGGTGAACATCTATTTTCAATCTCCTGCAGCTATCATAGAGACCTTTCTGTCTGTCATTCATTTGAAAGCTGTGGAGAGGAATTAATGCAGGATGACACACACACACACACACACACACACACACACACACACACACACACACACACACACACACACACACACACACACACACACACACCTACCTCTAAATGTAAAGGCATGCAGTAAAAATAACATTAACAAGCTGCCATTTCTCTAAATGTAAAGGAATGCAGTAAAAATAACATTAACAAGCTGCTATTTCTCTAAATGTAAAGGAATGCAGTAAAGAAGCCCTCTGCCATTAAGTAATAACATAAACGACTCGGCCGTTGCTGTAAAGTTAAGCAACTATAAAGAGGTTTCTCTTGCTGTTTCACAACTCAGCTAAACTAATGCAGGAAAGAAGCTGCCGTTTCTCTAAATGTAAAACTAATGCAGGAAAGAAGCTGTCTATTCTCTCTAACTGCATTTAACCAAACTTAAGTAAATAAAGAAGCCACAATTCCGGTCTAAATTTAAAACAGTACACAAACTAATGCAGTAAAGAAGCTGCCATTTCCCTCTAATTGCATAAGTAAAGAAGCTGTTTCTCTCGCAAGCACACGCACGTGTAAGTTTAGCCAAACTTAAGAAGCTGCCATTTCTCTCTAAATTTAAAACAGTAAAAAGTACACTATGCCTGCATAAGTAAAGATGCTACTGTTTCTCTCACATGCACATAAGTTTATCTATTTATCTGGAGGAGTAGCCGGTCAGCTGGGGAAGAAAGAAGTGCTGTGCAAACAGCAAACACAGACTGGTCTGCAGAAGCTGACGTCATTGCGCATGCCCTGCATGTGATGATGTCAGGAGTAAAAAAATTTAAAAAAAAAAGACAGGAAATTTGGAAATTAAAGGGGCCATACGGAAATTCATGGCACCCCAATATTTTGCCCTCAAAACCGGTATTTGCTGAGAAATTCGGTATGGTTGAGAGGTATCCACAGATGGTACCCACCCATCCTGGATGGGGAGAATGCGATAATCTTGCAAGGACTAAGGCAGCATTATGAAATCCTGCTATCCAAGGGGAGACATAATAGGGAACAGTGGACTGCACTGTGTTCAGACCTTGTCCGTGATGTTAATGCCACGGGCCAGCAGGGTAGGACATATGAGTAGGTTCAACACCGGTCAACCGATATGATTAATGCTGCACGTCGACGGGCAGCAGATATAGCCAGGGACAGTGCTGTCACCGGTGGAAGGCCTGCAGCAGAACAATAACTCTCAGCCACTGAGAAATTCCTGGCATACCTAGGCACATGCAACAGTTCCAAGGCATCCATCACACCAGTACATCATGGAAGTAGGTGCCACAGCTTCCATAGCTGAGGAGCATGCAGGTAAGCTTACTGTGATCAGCATTGTAATACTGTAGCAGACAGTGTGTCAGGCTGTAGATACTTTTATGTGGGCGTCTGGTCTTTGTTCTTTGGGGGGTGTAACCTCAGGTATACACCCATCCACAGATTGGGACCAATACAACAAGTAACACAGTAGCTATTGTAAATGTGAGATATAAGGACATATTACCTTGTGCTGCAACCTGCAGTGGTACTAACATTACCCCACTGTCAACTTTTCGCAGGTCTGTCAGGTATTGCCTAAGGCCATGGTCCTGCCCCGGGTAAGTATGACACTTGTTTTATTAAGGAACAGTTATAGTCTAGTACAGTTAAGCGCCAGAATAATGCCCTATGTACATGCAATTATGTGTGTATAGAGCATAGGATGTTTTTAAATGTCAGTCTGGAAGAGGTACCTAATGTTTTGAGAGGGGGTAGTCACAGGGGTGTAGTTCAACAGATACACTTTGGCAGTTACAGGTAAGAGCAAATAAGGCTCCTTATTTAAATGAGGCAAGGAATCTAAAATGCCTTTTAAAATACAACAGGTTGAAGGCAAATACATTAGGTAGTGAAATGTGTATTTCCATATAATTGTGAAGAGAGTAGTACTGGGTTTTATGTGTTGTTTTTTTTTTCAATTATACCATCATGCTGAGTAAGTAAAAGGTAAATATTACTGGTCATGTTTGACTTGATTTACTTCAGCTGATGGTTATAATGATCCTGAGTTGAATTTGAATTGTGTTCTGAGGTAGTGCTTTGTGGACTAAGGTGGGTCTTCATTGTTATGAGTCTTGGATGCTTTTCATACACAGTAGTTCAGGTATTAATGTACTGCTTTTTTCATTCTTGATGCAGGTGACCATGGGTGTTGGAGCCTGTCTCCTACACAACTTGATGTCAGTGTCTCCCTGCACACTGATGATGATGGTGGCCACAGTGAGCACGGGTGGAGGTGTCGGGGGCTGAAACTGTCCCAGAGGTAGACATCACTCTTCTGCCCCCATTGTCACCGCACACAGTCTGTATGCCTACACATACCCACATCCATGGGAGGCCACAGATATTGGACAGTCAGAGAGTGGAGACATTGAACAGGCAAGTGTGGCAACTATGGATCCAGTGAGTGTAGACATTGGACATAGCCAGACAGCTGGTGAGGTCCCACAAAGGTGGACTGACAGGGCTGCGTGTATGAGGCATCATGGGTCACCTAGCACATGTTTTAGACCATCAAGGAGGCACAGGCACATTCTGAACAGAACACCAGGCATATGCTTAGGGTTATGGATGCCGCACAGTCTTACATCCGTGACAGCCTCCACCTCATTGGGAACACCCTGGATCAATTCAGTGATGCAGTGGACAGATGGTGGGTTGAGACAGTCTCTGCCATGGACCGCACATTGTCTGTCCTGAAGCATGTGGTTGGAGTTGAGCATCAGACCCATGGATGTAGGTCACCAACACCATTGCTGAGAGTCCACATGGCCGTGCACACTCACGCTCCCATAGTGGAAGTACATCCAGTGCTAAAGAGGGGAGTGTGCTGTCCATATCACGATGTGGCAGGCCATGGGCTTGTGGTCCTGGTCAGTCCCATGGGGGCACAGCCCCAGCAGACAGCAGTCACCGTCAGGTACTAGCACTGCTTCTGACCTTGGGTATGGAGGTGCCAGTGCAACTCCTGGCAGACCCAGTTCCCATGTTCAAGGCTGGAGATGGTGAACTGTCAAATCTACTATGTATGGTCCAAAGCTGTCCAATATACACACATGTAGGGCTAACACTGAGCTTGACTGTGTACATGCACACACTCATACACCTCTGTCAAATGCAGGTCACCTACAGACACACACAGCACCTCTCCATGGTCCATCTTGCATGCTCCCCCTGACTCACACACATGCTGTCTATTGCTTGGACCAGCCAGGGCTTACTGCATCTCCACACAACACCCTGTGCAAGTGTTGATACCTGTGCAACATCCCTGTCAACCTTGACATTGATGCAGGGAAATGAAGCTATGAGTCTGATGCACAGGGTGACTATATTACCTAACATGTACTTGTGTAATGCAGTGTTAGTTCACTATGCCACTTGTAGTGGTTAATGTGAGATACTGTATGCTGGCATGTCACAAGTATGCCACATATATTTGTGTACTGTAAGTAGTCCTTATGTTGTATGTTGTTGAAATGGCTGTATAGTTACACAATGAAAGGTGTTTCACAGGTCTGTTTGTTTCTGTTACAGCAGGCTGTTGGGATAATCTGTGGATACACAGTGGAAATAAAGCAGCACAGAATGACATGTCAGCACAGCTGACATATGTCATCAGCAAAGTACAGCAGTATAACTGCATGGCTCCATAGGTTCATATGTGTATAACAGGCTAACAAGGACAATGTTGGCATTTAGCATACTCCTACATCCCTAATCTGTGAAAAGGTCTGCTACCCTTCATAAGTGCCATCAGAGTTTTGATGGAGATGACTCATCTATATATATCCTGTGTCCAGTATCAACAGTTGCCCAGCAACAGTTATGACTGTTGTGTTCTGCATCCCAATGTGTAACCTGCACATGATGTGTGTCACAGCAGATATGTGCATGACATGCATGGGGGGGGGCTGTTTCATGTAGGGTGTACTGCCTGAGTTACATACCTGTCTCAACAGCATGTACTATGCATATCACACTGATGCTGGTGTGTAGGACAGGTGACACATGTGTTAGTCCTGTCATGGATACACAGGAGATACACAGTGAGAACTGGCACCTCCCTGTATGGAGCCATACACATCCCCTCCAAAGCATTTCTGAGACAGACTACACATTAATGGTCCTGACATGGTCTCCATAGGACATGTTCTCTACAATGTGTAGTGGTGTATCTTGGAACCTGTGGGGCTGCTGCAATTGTACAATATGCCTTTGTAATGACATGGCAAGGGTGCCATTGTATACAATGATAGCTGTGATGGCTGCCACATTCAGTATACCAGTGCCAGTCTGGGATGTTCATCCCAAACCTGTTGATATTGGTTGTACAACAGCGAATATATCCACATTTTTACAACCAGTGACAGTTGAAGGCTACAGTACTCTCTGTGTTCATTTCATATGTCCCATGGCTCCATAACATGTTGTAAAATGCTAATAAACAGGAAAAAAATACCAGGAAGCTATAACCACCATAAAACATTTAGTGTGTTCCACAGCAAGCAAAGCACAACACAGCACACAATGATAACGCTGAAACTACTACCAGTTCATTTTTATCTCCAACTTCATCAGAAAAATGCTGACAATCCAAACCTGTCCTCATTTATAGCTTTGCACACTGCCAAATCTTAAAATCATGTGACATTGAATTCAATGTATCATTGTGTGCTGTGTTGTGCTTTGCTTGCTGTGGAACACATTAAATGTTTTAAAGTGGTTACAGCTTGCTGGTGCTTTTTTCCTGTTTATTGGTTTTGTTTTGGGCACCTCATCCTCCTGGACTTGGTTTTATATTGTTAAATGCTCTAACAGGCTCACACAAATACATGGCTACATTGAGGCTAGCCCCCATCCAGTCAGTACATACAGGACACACCAAGGCACACATGTAGTGCAGGTTGGCTGTATGTAGGTGTGCACATTTACCTATGTAATGGTACATACTACAGATCACAGTACGTAGTCCATGCAGCACACCTCATGTCTGCTAGTACTATCATTTTAGGACATATTATGCTTGATGACATATGCAGGCCTTGTGGTCAGTCCTTTGTGGGGGCCACATCACCCACTACAAATATAACACTGCAAAACCCTACATACAGCTAGGCTACCAAGGTTTTGCCATATGGATATAGACACATGCACCAAGTGGGCTGGAGTGAGATTACAACCCCTACCTATCTAGTCATATACACTACAGATCACAGTACTTATCGCATGATGCACCACAGCTTACATTGGATATTACACTGTCATTGGGTAGTCTTAAGGTGGCTGACATCATCAGGCCTGGTAGAAGAGGGCAGTGTGAAAGCCAGCAGCAAGCTACAGGGCCAAAATGTGCATAACCATTACAGGTGGATAGCCCATGAGGCCATGCCTGTTCATTTGCAGCAGGATACACACACACACACACACACACACACACACACACACACATACATATCAAGTGGGCTGGAGTGAGATTAGAACCCCTCCATATGTAGTCTTATACACTATAGATCACAGTACTTATTGCATGCACCACACATTAAGTCTGTTGTGTGTGTGATTGCAGGCAAAGTACTTGTGTATTACACAAACTAGACTTGTGTTAGCCAGTATCTGTGGCCTGCAGTGTGATATTGCTTCATACTGTTATCTGCATCTAGTATCTTAACAGTGGGATAACTGTAATTATCCTAGCTATGTGAGTATAGTAACCAGTATGGCCATATCTGGCTGCTTGCAGTTACATAGGCATACCTGTGGGCAGGGACAGGTTGCCCTGTCCATATATGCATTGGCAACATTATACATTACAGCACCTGCTCATCTGTCTGTCTACATGGTGACATCCAGCAGGCACAGGGGTCTGTGGGTAAGTGGAATTCGTAATGTTGCACCCTTAGCTTTGGATGCTTTGAGCAACAGTATGGCTGTGTGATAGTGGAGATTTACTCACCATTATTAGGGTATGTCGGACAATACAGACATCTCCACACATATTTCTGTATATAATAGGGGTGTATATATAACTGTAGCTGCTGGGTTTATGATATGCATATGTGTTATGCAGATATATGGGGGTTGTACATAGTATTTTAATACATATAGCTATATATATCAGTACATATCTATTTGACACTACATAGCGATAGATATACTATGCATGTGAGAGAAATAATGACAGACAGATATGCATACATATATCTGTATGTATAGACATTTATACATAACAGGTCATTTTGATTAACTGGCAACAGGATTGCTCTCATTTTAACTAAGTGTATGAGCATGCCCAGTCAGACTGTCAGTACTTATAAGGTGACTCCAGTCCACACCTACCTGTACTCCAGTCTGGGATTTTATATGTTACAGACATTAACATCCTTCCGTTTCTGCAGTACTGCACTTCACTCAAACTGTCCATAGCATTCCCCAGCTGTCTGCTATATTAGATATGTGACTGGCATTGGTAATGTTACACCACCAGCAGACTGACAGTCTGCATACCTCTCAACTGTCCTGATTTCCACAGAATGTCCAGAGTTTTGCCTCATATGTTTTGTCTGTTCGTCATACATCTGTGGTCTTCTGGAGAATTATTGAACATTGATGTCACATCATTATACTACTTACAGGTAAACATTTGTGTTTCAGATGTTATATCCTTCAGAACATATGCAATAATGCAACACCTTTATTGGGGCAATATTTGAGGTCTGTCCCTATGTTAACACCAACATAGTACAATCTCACCTGCAAAAGGTGTGACTAATTCTAGATTTGAACCATGAACACCATCATCCATGCTAGCTTCTCTAGTCAACTGCGCCACTCAGGTCACTAGGAAGAGAGGAGTCGTTCATCACACAATCAACAGCATAAATATGCACATTGTTATCCTGAGTGAAAAGAGACCTACATTGGTGTGAGCAATATCTATGTTACAGCCCTGAGATTGCCTGGTCCACTGATATACTTTAGGTTATTTTCTGTTAAAGCAGTTGTATGGGTACACTGCTGTATTGGGGGTGGGGGAAATAATGGCACATGATCTGCTGGGATATACAGTAGTCCAAATATCATGTGAGCCCACTGTTTAACATCTCCCTTGACTAAAGTATTGAAATTCCAACCATGAGGCCTAGTGACTATTAAGGAACACATACTATTGGACTGAGTTATCTGTAGTCTCATGTGGATGTCACATCTGTCCAATTAGCCCATTATATTTCCTTGCATAATAGCAGCAGATCCATACATATGATATATTATAATAATACTTACAGTTGGTGTGTAGCTTAGAGACTTATCTTGTGAATGCAGCCGTTGAGAGACCTGTAGTTCAGGGCTGACTCTCATACCTGTCAACCTTTTAGGGCAGAAAATCTTGACAAAGCCATAAATAATGGGGGGACAAAGGCCCAAAAATAGGGACAATTTTTAAATATTGCTCTTACAAACTTAGAAAATTGATAGAATAACAGTTTTGCATTAGCAAGAATTTTCTGAGTGGCATGAAGTCTGAATCTCAAATGTATGTCATTATTTTTCTGACTTCAATCCTAAATGATTTGGCAGAAAACCACAATTTTATTGAGAAACTGATCAAAAATATGAGACAAAAATCTGGACATTCTGCAAAAATCTATACAGTTAAGAGGTATGCTGACTCTGTGTGATGCAAGCAGTACACAATCAATACACGGATAGGTACAGGTTGTGTATGTTGCCTGGTATCAACATGTTTACTATATGTATGTGAATAGGAGTAAGGTGTCAGTCCCTAGGGCCCTAGGTTGTCAGTGAATATGCTATGCATTGTCTCTTAGCAAATGGCAGGGCATACTGGGAATGCCTACATCTACCTACATGGACATCATCCACCTCCTCCGATTCCTCTTGTGAATGTGGCTGTGGTGACCTAGGCACTGGTGGGGGCTGTGTATTCCTTCCCTTTGCTAATCCTGCTGCAGCTGTTTCCACAGGATCATATTGTGTAGCATGGCACATACTGTGAACATATCTGCATATGTGGCTGGAGAATACTGCAGGGCTCCAGCAGATATATTGAGACACTGGAACCATGACTTCAGCAGCCCAAACACACTCTATGATGTTCCTGGTTTGTGCATGTGCCACATTATGGCATTCTTCCATGGGCACGTTTGCATTTCTGATGGGTGTCATCATCCATGGTGACAGGGTGTAACCAGCATCCCCCACTAAATAGCCATGTGGGATGTCCCCCCAGCAAACATCTGGTACAGGTGTGATGGGTGCCAGATATGGGAGTCATGATAACTGCCAGGGCTGCCAGCACACACATTCATAATAATGCCCTGGGCATTGCACATGACCTGGCAGTTGATGGAGTGGTACCCTTTGCAGTTGACGTAGATTCTACCAGGCTCACTGGGTGGTGCCTTGATGTGTACATGAGTGCAATCTATGGTACGCAGTACTTCAGGGTAATGTGCTACATGGCAGAAGAGATGCATAGTGCTGGCCCTCTCCTCAGGGGTGAGGGGAAAATAAATGTGCTCACTGGCATGTGGAAGCATGGCATCCTGGAACTGGTGGAGTACCCTGGATGCTGATGCCTATGAGATCCCCCCATCATGTCCCCAGTTGGTCTTTAGAAGGTACCTGTGGCTATTATCCTAAGGGCTACACATACCTTTGTTTCCACTAGGATGGGTTCCATTCTGTTGGCTCTGGGTCTGAATTGAGGGCAGCAGAGCTCAGTGAGTTCTTGTAGTATGTCCCTGTCCACCCTGTAGCACTCTGCAATCTCCCGCTCATGTAGGTGCTGGAAGGTTACCCTGGGCCTGAACACTCTTTTCCTTCTCTGCCTAGGCCTATTGTCAGCAGCACCAGCAGCAGCATTGACTTCAGCATCTAGCACATACAGATGTAGCAGACCTGCAGCAGTCCTTAGCATTCTTTCACTTAAAATTCCCAAGTCTGTACTCTAATGGTGCAGAGTATGGGTGAAAAATCAGAATGTAGGGTGTATGAATACTTTATATTGCTCTACTATAGGTGCTGACAGTGTGATTGGCTACCTATGATGCATTCCACCTGCCTAGTATATCATTAACATCATTTACTGGCCCTAGTTTAAGTTAAACAAGGGTCACAAGTAATTAATACATCATTGCTTTTTGTATACTCTCAGCAATACGGCGAGCTATGGTAAACAAAGCTTAGCAATCACTGGACACACCCCCAAACTTTCCAGGCTCAGCACAGTGATGCGCTGCACAAACACATGGAAACACATGCCCCATAGGTAAACATAGCTTAGAAGTCAGTGGACATACCCCCCAAACTTTCCACGCTCAGCCCAGCAGCTCGCCGTGGAAATAGACCCAACTAAGCTCCAGCCAGCTTAGCAGGTCTTCGACACACCCTCTCCTGATGTCAGTTACCTCCTCTGTGGACATGAACATGTTTCTCTACCTACACGGAGGGGATACGCGGACACGAGTACCCAATTTTGCTATTCAGTAACTCAACCTCATTTGCATAGGGATCCATGCTCACAACCTGGAAACTACACACTTCCAAGCCCTACCACGTTAGCAACAGCATCATTGTAGATGCTCCACACAGGGTCCAGTAATACATTTCTGTATCATAATATTGATTTGGTTTTTCCACTTTTTTTTTTTTTTAATATAAGGCATGTTTGTGCACTGCGGTGTGCCAGGCAAACATGCCCAGATTATTAAAAAAACATATTAACATATTTTCTTGTAACTTTTGTGAAACACAGAGAATACTTTTTCTCATTTCTGTCTGTGGTATGCTATTTCTGTCCATCTATATACATTTTTACAACCCTTTTGGCCGTCTACATTCATGTACACGGAATTTTTCTATGTACACTACGGACACTGACATGGGCTCTGCAGGGCTGCCTATCTGCTTCCTGGATCACTCTACTTGCCTCATTTGCATGAGATTCACCTCTTTATAAGGTAATTTCCATGCCACGGAATTTCCCGTGTTGGTGCATTCGTGCCCGCCACTCAGCAGTACTTACTGGATTGCAAACCTGCTTACCTTCGTCTAAGCAGCATGGCACAATGCCTACACAGTAAATAAGACCGTGTAGGCTTTATTAAATTCTCCCTATGTTTTTTTAATTTTTTTCAGTGTTTAATTAATTTTAATTAGTTTTAATCAAACAGAATACATTGGTATAAACTGAGTTTGTGGACAAATGATAGCATTCTGAGGAAGTCCCCTGAGTGGGATGAAACCACTTAATCTTTGGTGTACAAGTTTTTTATTATTTTTTAATTAAAGTATATTGCATTGTGCATTCCAGACTTGTCAATTCTTTTCATTCCATTTGCTGTTCTATATGTTGCACTATTCCTACACCAAAGAACACAGCACTCCTTAGCTTGGCATGTTACTGAACAGCATATCTGCATATGTTCTACAGTACATGGTAACAACATTTTGCACATGTCATTGGAGCTCTGTGTACTTCCATGGTTTTGGAATTTTGACTCTTATTGTCAGTGCTGCTTGCTTGTCCCCTTGTGCCATTCTGGGGATGTTGGCATGGTGTCTTGTTTTTCTTTATGTATGTATTTCAAGCTGTAGGGTACAGCTAATGTGTACACTGATGCTGACTTGCATCTTTCAGTGAGTCATTTGACTATAACGGCTATGAATTTTTTGTCTTTGTGTGACACAGTGGTCGCTCATAGTGTGCTGTCCTGTCTTTCTACTGTGTGTGAACCAGCAACGTATTTTGAAACACCTGCTTGCCACTTGCATAATGTTTTGCATTCTTTTTGTAGTAATTTGAAAAGTTACTTGGACATTTGCCATTTTGTACTTTGTGTTCCATTGGAGATTTATTGCACAAAACAATGTATCTTCTTAATGGTTATTTCTATACAGTTGCCACATACTTCCCACTCAAGCTGCTTGATTTTCCTTCTCTCTTTATCTTTCTTTTTATGTTTTCCTGTGTTTTATTCAGGGATGAACTACATAGCAGCATACTTGGACTTCATTATGCCTAGGACTCTAAGTATAGCTCTTAGAATATCCTTTGCATTCATGTTTCCAGCTTCTTTTTGCACTGTACCTGTTTTGTTCTAACACTCATTGTGGTGCAGCATTATGAATTATTAATGTATGTATTGCAAAGGCCTGAAGAGAAAAGCACCAGTTATAATATATATAGTTTGAATATGCGGTTTTGGCTGTTTAGCACAACTTTTTTGTATATCAGATAGCTTGTGCTGTACCATTTCAGAACATTACGAATCCAATGTCACGAAAACAGAAACTGTAGAAATAACAGAATCTCTGAAATGTTGTTGGAAAGCAAGACAAAGGCATCAATACAAAGGACAGACTCAAATGTTTACTTACATTAAGAACAGTTCTAAAGCCAGCTTCACTGATGTACAGGGATATAGCCCTATGAGCCAGGCAACCAGACTTTGCTTATTTAATTGTGCATTCTGTTGATGCTGCCACAGGGTGGGGTGAGACATGATGGTATTTATACCTGATTGGATCTTCTTGGAGGGCAGTTTGGACCATGCTAAGAATGGGTGGTGAGACATGGCAGGTGTCAGTGGTGATACCAGAAACATGTTATCATATAGCTAGGGTGTGCCCATCATGTAGCCATTACATGCCTCCTTAATTTATGACAGCATGTTTGGGATTAGATAGGGCTATTAAAAATGACTTGTTGAAACTGTGGTTGACTTGGCTCCTTTCCACTTCCCCTTAGAGGTGTTTCCCAAACCTCTAACCACTAATCTACATTAGCTCCACCCAAGAGGTAGTACCAGGAGAGGGTGTCCACATTCCACAAGAGTGGTTTCCCAGTCCCTTTCTCATCCTGTCAAGGTGGTCCTATAGGGACAGGCCAGAGATATTTGGGAGTGCATCTAGTAACTGACTGTCAGCTGTAACAAAGGAGAAAAATGAAAAAGAAGTATCCTTCTGTCAGTTCAAGAAATATTCAAATAGAAGGAAATCTATAAATGTCACTGACTAGATTCCTCATGTGATTACTCACTTCCCACAGAACAACACAAGACAAGAAAAATAAATGTTTTTAGTCCAACTTAAAATGGAAATATTAAAATCAAAGTACTCCTATATTTATCATCAAAGTTTGTTGCTCTTATGTAAAACTCATCATACTTCTCCAGAACACATCATCCAAGATTTAAAAATTAAAGCTGTAAGAAATTATAATTTTTTTAAAATCGGTGAAAATCAATAAAAAAAAAAAACTGATCCAGTCCTACTGGTAAAAGGAAAACATTTCTTCACAAACAAAATGTAGTCTTCCTGCTTTCTCAGGATTATATAATGCATCTGCCAGAATTCAAGTCTGAACTAACAGAAACAATACACTCCCCCGAATTCTCAAAAGCTTGCACGGCGTGCATGATTAGTGTAAGAGGTAATTTTGGCAATATGGCGACAGAGCGATCCATGTACGTGCTCGTTTGACGTGCACGAATGCTATTGCACTAGCCCTGCACGTTCCCAGCCCCCGTATGCAAATTACCACATTTGCAGGTGAAAAACATACAAATGAGGTAAATCTGCTATCCAGGAAGCTGGAATCAGGCTGTGCAGGACTAGCGTAATCTGCAGAAATGTACTTGGTTAGTAACCGAGTACGGTTCTTCAAAATCCTAAACGGAGACATGACAGCTCCAAATAAAGGCTGCATAGCACTGAAGAAGCATGCCAATGGCCAAGTGTAAGGCCATTGGCATTGCAAACAATACAAAACATAAAAAATACAACTTTTATTTTATTTCCACCGATCACGGCTATTTAAGCATAGGGCAGCGGCATGCAAACGTGGTCGGTGGGAAAATAAGAAAATAAACCTAAAACAAGCATTCTAACTAAAATCAGTATTCTGCCATGCAAGTCAGTGGCAGGCAAAAGACAACCTGGCCAGTGAATAGTGGTTGCTAAGGGGGGAGGCTCAGTGTGACACATGTAACTATGCATTAGCAGGCAATCCTATGCAAATGAGGGGAAGGATAGTGAATCCCAGTTTTCCCCAGCATGTGAGGTAGGTCCCAACAGTGTAAGAGTATGAATAGCTGAGTGCAAGACTAGGAGGTAGGTGACATCATGGGTGGGTGTGTCAGGCATACTGTAAGCGGACTGGAGCCCTGTGGCTTGGGTTTGCTCCTAGCTTAGCACAGCTAAGCTAAGGGATGTGTTTAAACCTGCCTAGCACTCTTGACAAAGTGTAAATGGGTGTGTGTGAATCACACTGGGATTTACAGGAAGAAATAGAAAGCTAAACCAGGAAATAACAGCAGTGTGCACATTTAAGTACTCCGACTGCGTGGCGCGCCCCCGGGCTGAAACAGAAGGGCAATGGGAAGGGAAAACAGTAGTAGGAAGGTAATCAAGGGGTACTAGCTTAGCTGCCAGGTGAAACGTATTGGAACCAGCCAATTACATAGGCAGCAGACAAGCCCAGCCCAGAACATTACTATAAACTATGCAAACACCTAGCCCCTGGTTTTTCCCACACTCTACACCATCAGTGTAAACAAGCGGGGAACTTTTAAAACTCACAACAGCAAAAGGTTAGGGGCTGCAATAGCTATCATACAACTTGTGGAAGAGGCTGAAGGTGGTGAGGATGTGAATGCTGCCGACCAACCCACAGTGAGGAGATGGAGAAGAGTGTACAGACCCAGGGTAACCTACCAAGGGCTACATGAGCTGGAGATAGTGGAGCACTATAGGGTGGACAGGGACCTCCTACAGTAAACTGTGGAGCTGCGCCCGGCCACACCTCACACACAGAACTAACAGCAGGAAACCCATCCCAGTGGACACCAAGGTATGTGTAGGCCTAAGAATACTAGCTACAGGTACCTTCCAAAGGCCAACTGTGGATATGATGGGGATTTCACAGGCATCAGCATCCAAGGTACTCCACCAGTTCCTGGATGCCATGTCAGCACATGTCGATGAGCATGTATATTTCCCCATCACCCGTGAGGCATTGGCCAGCAATATGCATCTCTTCCACCAAATAGCAGAATACCCTGAGGTAGTGGGTGCAATAGACTGCACACACATACACATCAAAGCACCACCCAGTGACCAGGGTAGGGTCTGCATCAACTGCAAGGGCTTCCCCTCCATCAACTGCCAGGTCATGTGCGATGCCCAGGGCATAATACTGAACATGTGTGCTGGCTGCCCTGGAAGCTATCACGATTCCCACATCTGGCATCTGATGCAGCTGTACCAAAAATTTGCCAATGGAGACATCCCAAACGGTCACCTACTGGGGGATGCTGGATACGCACTGGAGCCATGGCTGATGACACCCATCAGAAAAACACACACACCTGAACAAGAACTCCATAATGAGGCACACGCATAAACAAAAATCACAATAGAGCATGTGTTTGGGATGCTCAAGTCACCATTCCAGTGCCTGGACACGTCTGGTGGAGCCTTGCAGTACTCACCAACTACATGTACCCAAATTGTCCTTGTATGTGCCATGCTACACAATATGATCCTATGGAAACAGCTGCAGCAGGAACAGCATGGGGCAGGGCCACACAGCCCCCCACCATTGCCAAGGCCTGCACAGGCACAAAGTGACTCAGAGGAGAAACAACCTGAGCCTGCCACAGTAGGCAGAAGGAGGCATGCCCAGTATTCCCTGGCCCTGGCAAAGAGGCAATGCATAGCACATACACTGGCATGGGAGGGACCCAGGGAATAACACCTCTTTCTAACTCTCACATACAGTAAAAGTGATGCCAAACATTACACTACCTGTGCCTAACCATGTGTAGGGAGTGTACTATGTGCATCCAATATAGACAGCCCTGCAGCAGCACCCTCAATACTGGGACACCCACAAGATAAGGGACTTGCACATGCCAGGCAGGAGGGGGGGTCACATACCCGACAACAGTCACAGCCAGCAGGACAGGTGTAGTTAAACACAAACAAATGCTGTACTATAGCCTCTGAATGGGGGCTATGGATAACCACCCCCCAGGCCTACACAGACAGACTACAGCAGGCCAGGTAGTGGGATGTCAGTTGAGAAAGCTAGGAAGCCAGAAACTAATATGTAGGTAATTAAAAGCTAAGAACTGTAGTACACTGGTATGCCCTAGCCAGCACGATAGGTAAGACTACAGACTGAAATGGAGTACTTGACATACCAGTACAGTCCTAGCAAATGTGTACAAGTGGCAGGTGTGCACCCCCTTCCTACATAGACATATAGTAACTATCAGGTGTGCCCCCCCCCCCACTCCTGTGTAGAAATGTAGAAATAGTCAGGTGTGCCCTCCCCCCTTCCTACATAGAAATATAGTAACAGTCAGGTGTGCCCCCCAATCCTGTGTAGAAACTTAGAAAAAGTCAGGTGCCCCCCTCCTGCTATGCAGAAACGTAGCAACAGTCAATGCCAAATAATCGATGGATACCTTGCAGACACAGTATGCTACCTGTTGGTGTACAACACAAAGGTCAGCACTGCAGTACAAACTACCTGGACTTGATCCACACATGCAATACCGACAGCCTTACTGGGCATGCTCACACACTTAGAGAAATGAAGGCAATGTCAGTCAACAGCATATTGAATGGTCATACTGGGCATGCTCACACACATAAACACATGAAGGCCATGTCTGCAAACACCAGTGGACCAGACATATCTGGCAGTTGCAGTTGTTAGTGCAGACACTTGTCAGTATGCACCACTCATGCCTTGCACACACAGTGGATAGGAATACAGACCTATATGTAAGGACAATGCACTATAAAAAGCCAAAGGTAGATGGACATAGATGTGTGGAAGAGGGTGACTGTGACAAGGAGCCATTCAGGCCTCTCCCACCCAGCACACAGTAAAAAAGGGTCCCAAACACAAGAGGTGCAGATGTCACTCACTGCAGATACCAGTGACCAGTACCTGTCAGCACCACAGACTATGTGGTGCACGTGCCAGACGTGCAACATGACTGTACAAGGAAGTAGTCATCTAGTAGATGTATACACGTACCTGTGTCATATGACCCCATGTGTGGCCGCATGTGGCGTGTCACCCCTAGATGAATGGGTTATGGCCCATGCACACACTGCCCACCCCATAGCACTACTATGACAAGTCGGCAGAGGTCATCCAATGTGAAATACACCTTTGGGAGAGTTGTAGCCCAGTAATTTCTGTGGCACGTCCCATAACTGTGTACTGCTGTAGTGTGATAAATAGTTAGGAGTTCTCTGCCCCAGACTTGGCAACTGTGCATGTGTTAGTCTGTTTGTGTGCATGTCTGACTGTGTAAAGGGCAATTCTTTTTAGGGTACTCACACCCTGCTGATGTCACCCACCTAGAAATATACCTCTGGGAAAGTAGTAGCCCAGTAATCTCTGTAGTACATCCTCTAACTACATACTGCTATAGTGTGATAACGGAATTAGGTGGGAGTTCTAGCCCCAGACCTGCAAACTGTGCATGTGTGTGTTTGTGTGCATGTCTGACTATGTAGAAAACAATGCTTTTTATGGTACTCACACCCCTTACCATTCATATACCCAACTTTGGGAAGGCTGCTGATGTCACCCACCTAGAAATACACCTTTGGGAAGGATGTAGCCAAGTAATCTCCATAGCGCATCCTGTAACTGCATACTGCTGTAGTGTGATAAAGTAGTTAAGTAGGAGGTCAAACCCCAGACTTGGGAACTGTGCATGTGTAAGTCTGTGGGTGTGTTTGTATGCATGTCTGACTGTGTAGAGAACAATGCCTTTTAGGCTACTCACACTCCTTACAATTCATATACCCACCTTTGGCAAGGCTGCTGATGTCACTCACCTAGAAATACACCTCTGGGAAAGTTGTAGCCCATTAATCTCTGTAGCATGTCCTATAACTACATACTGCTATAGTGTAATAAAGGAGTTAGGTGGGAGTTCTAATCCCAGACCTGCCAACTGTGTGTGGTTGTGTGTATGTCTGACTGTGTAGACAGCAATGCTTTTTAGGGTACTCACACCCCTTACAATTCATATACCCAACTTTGGCAAGGCTGCTGATGTCACCCACCTAGAAATAACCTCTGGGAAGGCTGTAGCCCAGTAATGTCCATAGTGTATCCGGTAACTGTGTACTGCTGTAGTGTGACTTAGAACCATGGTAGGGTTCCTTCCCCACCCATGGCAGTTCTGGGTGTTTTGTGTGTGTCACTATCTGTGTAGAGAGCAATGCATTTTAGGCTAGTCACTCGCAGTAAATTACAAATGCCCCACTTTGGCAATCCTGCTGATGTCATTCATTGTGAAATACACCTTTGGGGAAGGAGTTCTCTAATACTCCCCGTGGTGCGTCCTATAACAGCTCCATGCTGTAGTGTGATATAGACCTCTGTTAGGGGTTCTATATCCACACATGTTGGTCGTGGATGTTTTGTGTGTGTCTCACTGTCTGTGTAGGGAGCAATGCATTTTAGGCTAGTCACTCATAGTAAATTTCAAATGCCCTACTTTGGCAATCCTGCTGATGTCAGTCATTGTGAAATACACCTTTGGGGAAAGAGTACTCCAGTAATGTCTTTGGCGCATACTATAACTGCCTAATGCTGTAGTGTAATAAACTAGTTAGGTAGGGGTTCTACTCCCAGACATGACAGGTGTGTGTGTGTGTGTGTGTGTGTGTGTGTGTGTGTGTGTGTGTAACTCATATCCTATGTAGAGGTGGTTGTGACTGTGTGGCCAATGGGGAGTGGGTTTTGCATAGTTCTTATATGGTGGCTCTACTATATATCACAATGTCCACCATACAGGGATAACAGATGTGAAATGGTTGAGAGGCTGGGGGTGCAAAGACATACCCATACATGTGACATCAAGGCCAGCCAATCACAGTTAGCAACACCAGTATTACCCAGAGCACACTCCCAACCTATGTCTCATACACACACACACACACACACACACACACACACACACACACACACACACACACGCCTAGGCAACAGCCAATATGTGGGTAGTACACTGCATATTGGCCACTGATAGTAACTATGGAGTGACAGCAGTGGCCTACAGAGGGCATGTCACCCTGTCCATCTGTGCAATATGCACATACGTGCAGACAGCGCACCTTCCCCATGTTCCCCAGTGGACACCTGCACCACCTGTGGTGCCATCACATGTGACCCACAATGGACATACCATGCCTGACAACATGCCCTGTATGGACAGATGCCACTGACACCAGGGAATGTTGTTAGCATGCTCTCAATGTAGGTGCAGGGTAAACCTGCTGGCCATTACCAGTTCCTGCCATGGGTGGGCAGGACTGGCACATCTGATGATATGTGTACACAACATGAACCAGATACCCCAGGTACAGTTCCACATGTCACTGTACATGCATGTGGGAGGTGTGCACATCCCAGACACCGTCCATGTCATGGACTAAGGAACACATACATGGCAAGCAATGCACAGCATTGGCCACACACAATAGTCACCCAGGTGATTGGATGGGGGATACAATACCCACCTGTGTGGGCAAATGCAGATACTAATGCCCTGAGCCACAGTGCAGACCATCATCATGTGGCCTGATGCCAAGGTTCACCCATTGCCTAGCCTTGTACAGTCATCTGGCACAGTTGGACACCACACACCCATGCAGACATGCACCCATGCATGTCAATACTGGCACCCTGTGTGTTTGTGTGTGTGTTGTATGGTACATATGTTCACATCCCCACTCCCTACAACCCCCATGGGCATACTGCAGCATGCTGTCTGATGTCAGACACCTCCCCATACCCTTTGCCCATACAACCCCCATATGACCCGTGTGGTGCATGTGATACCTGCACAGTGATGTGATGTGGCAATCCCACTACTGATAAGTTGTACTCCTGGCCCTGCCAAGTGTGTCAATGTGTGTGTGTCCCTGTGAGAGTGTGGCTGTGTTGACGCTGGCACCTGTTCATGCGGACAGGCACTTGTACGTCACCTACCATATAGCTACCATATCCCTGTTGCAGATGTCACTCACCATCACATATATGTTCTGAGTGCTCCACAACAGGTAACCCATGTGGTGCATCCCATAACTGCATCGAACTGTAACAGCACTACATAGTTGTCAGGGGTTTGATACCCTGTGCTGGTAGGTGTGTGACACAAACATGCTTCAGTTTTACTCTCCTACCCCTTCCTGACATGTCTTTGCCCGCCTCTTCCACCCCCTCTCAGGTGGATGTGGAGAGCTACACCTGCTTTGCTTGGGCAGCAGCGTGTGTATTTTAAGTGATGCTCATGATCAGCTGATGGCCTCTGCATGGTTTGCAGCCCTCCCCTAGCTGATTGCATGTGAAACAGCTGTGGTAACATTCCCATAGCCAATTGCATGGAAACACACTCCAATATCTAGGAACATCATGGTGATGTTGGCCCGTTTCATCCACTGTGAGCAGGAACTACATTTGTCATTTGGCAAACAGCATTGCAGATGGATTGGGGTTTACCTCTAACAACATACACTGTGAAAAGATGGCAACAAACAGGAGGGGGATGTGCCTGACCTGACTACAGACTGTAAGTGCTGCTATACTGCATTTAGAGTAATGTTGGTTTAACAGTGTTTGTGTGGACATGGCTGTCCTACATGTCTCGATACCTACCACATCAGATCCATGTTTATGAGGTATACCCATCTGCAGGGTCATCTGCAGACTGGGCAGTGTTGTGTCTTTGGTTTCATGTGTCACCCATGAAGCATCTATCTGTGGACTGCAGAAGGTAGTGTGAGGATTACAGTCTCTAGATGGTGAAAGCCGTGATAGTCACTGACGTCATATTCCTCATAGGACATATGTTGCAAGAAACCCTGCTACATCAGTAAATGTATGCAGTTATCACAGCAACATGTCAATATTGGCCCTGTGTATGTCCTTCCAGCCACACCTCTGTCAACCTTTGTATATATGTCATGCATGCAGTGGTGCATATGTGTTGTACACCATTATTAGTGTCATCATATCTGATGACAAGCCAGTGATATTCAACTGCTACACGTTATGTTCAGTAAGGGTTATATTTCATAACATTACCTGGACATTCTGTGGATGTTTGTACAGTACTGAGGTCTGTGTACCTATGGTGAATGTCAACCGTGTGTGTATTGTTAATATGTATATGAGACTGTGATAGATGTCATTGTTCTAGTTCCCCTCCTATATGATGTTACATGCTGCTCCACTGTATGGTACTGTATTGGCGTACATGTTTGTAGGGCCATACACACATGTGTCCCATACCACAGACCGCCATCAGACCAAACTGTGTAGCAGCCCAGTATATGTAGGGTCAGTCTGTGACTGGCACATATGAGGATGAGGTAGAACAGATAGTCCATATACTGTAGTATCATGCTAGCTAACCATATGTGGCTGTGGCTGTGTTCACATTGGCTGTGGTTATGCACTTTTACACAGGTGTATCTTACCCTGTGCTGTGACATGCCTGTTGAGCCTGACTTATACATGTGCATTCCCCTATAGGAGATGTAGGCCAGTGTTGAGCCAATCTGCCTGCAGCCTGTACAGTGCACTGTTACATGCCTAGCAGCTTAGTGTACTTACCCAGTGAGATGTCATGTGCAGATACATGCCAGATGTACCGCTGCCTGGCCTCCCTTAACAGTCATGTATGTCAGACAGAGCAGTGGGATGCTGTGCAGATGTATGTCAATATCTAGTGGGTAGTATGTGGACATGGCAACCCTGTTCCAGCGGTCATTATGTGTCAGGCCAGACAGGGGTGTGTGAATGCATAACCTATGGTGGCAAATGTATACCAGTCGTTATGTGTTATACCCATCTACATTGCTGTCTACATCCATATTGTCAGGCATGGTACACATGTTTAGCACTAAGGGCTTATGTGTATACCTCTGAACTGTACAGAATGTGTCAGACTTCCCACATATATTGGCCAATATCTCTGCCGCAGTCCACAGTGGCATTATGTTCTAGAGTGATACTCTACAATGATGTCCTTAGGATGTCTGTCAGTAGCCAATGGCACACATGTTATAAGCAGATGTGACCTCCCACACACACCATGTCTGTGAAGACAATCCCAATGACAGTAGCAATAGTCAACTAGTATACCTGCTATACATACCTGACATCCCCTTCAACTATGACATTGGGATCATAGGGGCTGGGGTTGGCCTACACTCAATGTCCCAGAAATATGGTAGAAATATATGTACATATACTTATCCAGATAGTCATATATATATGATTACACATGTGTACTACTCCCAATTACCACTGTCATGACAATCACCCACTACAAATCCCCACATCATGTGGGCGTGGTGCCTTTACATTTCCTGTGTGATGGACATCCATCCTGTGTATGGGCATCAGTGTTACCGATAGCAGGTAGCAATAACTCTTACAAGAGAACTGGCACACTCAGGGCAGCCACATATTTGTAGGAGGATCAGGAACTACAAACAGACTGCGAATAGAGTTGTGTTATGCTTTGTATAGTACTGGTGTTACAGGGTGTGTGTGCATACTAGTTTACTTTGGAATGCAGTCTGTCTGCATAGCTCACAGCTGTGGGCCTATTCTCTTGCTGGCCAGAGCTATGCCAATCATGTCCTGTCTGTCCACCACACAGGTTCTGTTTCAGATATTACACTGGCAGTGTGTGTGTTGAGTGCTGTCGGTACATAGCTACATCCATGCCTGCTTCTAACCTCAATTCCCTGACTAAGGGTATGTTACAGACTATCCTATAACACCAGCACCTTGCTTGGTGTATGGCAACAGTTGTCCACATATGTGCCTGTACTCCAGCCTCTGTCCATCACCTACATACCAAGCTTTGCACATGTGTCATGCTGTCGGTGGTTGTTCTGTCATGGGCTGTGAGTATATCACACTGCCATTGCTGCCATCAGTCCACTACTGTTGTATCCCCCACACATACAGTGGGGCTGGGGCCATATATGTGTGGGCGTCACCTACACAATACATGTGTGCCCTTATGCACTCCAGAGGCCAATGTCTATAACAGTGGTATATGGCCCTGTATTATTGAGTTTAGGGGGGAGCACCATAAATGACCTAGGCTGTTACAAAATATGGGGGTATCAGGGGTGAGCTGCCTTAAGGTATCTGGATTTACAGTAACCATATACTTCACCTGTATTTACATTACTCACATACATCTGGTTAATGCAAGCCTACTGCACCCTGCCATACAGACTGTTCTGTTTGTCGGTGTGCTCGTGATGGTGTCAGTTATGCCTTGTTATGTAGCAGTTACAACCCATGTGGTCACATGACGTCTTTACCACCTACTGTGTTTGTACAGTGTGTAGATAGAGGCTGCTGAACTATACACCTGCATTACATACTGTTGTTTGTTTGGTATCCTGTGGCCCAGTCTGTCTTTACTATTATACAATCTGAAGGGCTTGGCCTGGACAGCAACAGTGCACCTTCTACATATATATCGGTCTGTACAAATAACTGCGTATGTATGTGTAGTCACATGTATCTCTCTCTCTCTGTGTGTGTGTATATATATATATATATATATATATATATATATATCTGTATCTGCATATCTGTGTCTGTGTATCTGTATCCTGGGGATGTTGATGGCTTCCACATATTACATTTCCTATGGGAGGCAGACTGTACTGCATGATATGTTACCAATACCAGCCTGATATCATACAGGTGGGATGTAGTAATGGTAACATTGTGTGCCCATGTTGTGTCAGGTCCTGGTTATGTGATCTGCAACACTTGGTAGTGTATTGCAGGGTGGATGTGTTTGGCTCTGGGGTAGATGCCTATTCATACAAGATGTATAGTGTGTGGGGCCTCTCAACCCCATTAACAGTGCATGAGGACATATGCGTTGTTTGTTAATCTGCCATTGCTATCTACAGATGTATGGCCATATATATACCTGTATAGATATATATAGCTGCTAACATATATATAACTATGCCCGTATATACCTACATAGATATATATATATCTTCGTACACATATGTAACCTGCTGTGTATATGTAGACATATAGGTGTAGACACATGTATGTGTCGATGTAGGCATT